>NW_027466109.1:1510000-1790000 GCF_046127955.1 Nelusetta ayraudi | reverse complement strand
AGTAAAATAGTTCATCAATCAGGTAAAAGCCTTCTTGAAAAGGTGGGTTTTAAGGTCTCGTTTAAAAGCATCCACAGCCTGTGGTGCTCAGGTAGTCTGGGAGGGCATTCCACAGACTGGGAGCAGCAGAGCAGAAAGGCTGATCCCCCATGGCGCAGAGCTTGGTCCTGTGGGTTTCTAAAGTTAAGCATGCTTTGTAAATCCTAGTTGTTTCTGTTAGCATTTTTGCCATTGTGTCATGCACAAACAAAAAGTAATGCACTTCCTTAAATGATTTCCTTTGTTTCAACCTGTAGGTGGTAAACATTACTGTATAATGTTGTGTGTTCTCTGCAACAACTGTCTACCTGCTTCCTTGTTGCCCCCATTTCTATTGTGTCACTAGATGTCACAGTTTAAATTCACAACCGCATTGCACCGTTTCAAATTCTCAAAGTATGAAGCCAAGAGAGCAAAGCACAATCACAATCACGGCCAAGTTTAACAAAGCCAACCACTACATTTTAGAGACGCTGCGGGAACATTGTGAAAATGGGTTTTAGCACCCTTGACACCAAAAGCCACCAGGGTTTCACAAATGCTGCATATCATCATAGAGTACATAAGCTGCCATTGTTCCACATGTCACTGCCCATGTTTGATTCAAAGAAAATGAAAAATGATGTGGCAAAATGTTTCATAACCAACGCTCTCTTTCTCAATCATATTTTGTTTAGGCAACAAACATCAGACGCTTTACTTCTTCCCGCAGCTCACAAACAAAAAACTCCTCCTCCCGCCCCCACGCTGCACACGCTAAAGTACGCACACACACACACACACACACGCTTTTGTTGCTCGTGCACACAGACAAGCAGCATACACAGGATGAGTCTCACAAGTAGACCACCTATCACATGATACAGCGGAAATGTGGCTGAAACGGTCGACTTCGATTTTTATCAAAGGTAAGAGTGGATTTGTACAGAGCTGAAAAAAGTTTTTGCGCATCCTCAAAATTTCACTCAATCTCAATTAATGTCATTTCAA
Source organism: Nelusetta ayraudi (assembly GCF_046127955.1). Taxonomy (NCBI): domain Eukaryota; kingdom Metazoa; phylum Chordata; class Actinopteri; order Tetraodontiformes; family Monacanthidae; genus Nelusetta; species Nelusetta ayraudi. Next base: position 1,788,971 of record NW_027466109.1, on the reverse strand, counting down.
TATTTGACAGATTATTTTATGTGTTTCAAAAGAAATTAATTGCAAACATGCGCTTTAGCTTTGAATTAGTTTACAAGTGTTGTATTTCCTGTCTTCTGTCCATCTGTCCTTCCTGTGTGTAGTTGCTGTCGTGGCAATACTGGCCTCTGGTCAGGACTTCGTGACATTGGATGAAAACAATGCTGGACCAGTGACAGTTCCGCTTGGCTCCCCTCTGACTTTAAAATGTAATTTGACAACGTCTGAACAGAACACAAGATGGATGAACTGGTTTTTTAACAGCAGTGGACCTTCACGCAACTCAAGTCTAAACATAGCACTTAAAAAAGTTGAGGATGGCACAGAGGATCTGGACAAAACCATGTTCCAAGTAACTTCAAATGCCAGAGAGGAGAACAGCGGATGGTACTTTTGCCGTGCTACAATTGAAATTCCCAAGTTAGAGACTGTGACAAGCTCTGAAAGACATGTACTTATTAGTAAGTATTACTCCTCACATGCAAATAACATAAGATTTAATGATATGGGTTCATTACTAAACATTTCTGAGTAAAACTGAAATATCTAAAATGTGCAAAATATGTGCAAAATATCACTAAGGGACTCAACAATAAACAATTCTTATATTTTGCTCCCTTTGAAACAGCAAAGACCGTGGAACATACAACGCACTCATCTCCACCCATAGTTACAAGCACACAAGGTGTGTGTGTGTGTGTGTGTGTGCGCGCACGCACATGCGTGTGTGTGTGTGTGTGTGTGTTTGATGAACCAAAAAAGTGTTGACCTGTAAGATGTGAACTGTGACACAGATGCTGACTTTAAAAGGAAGTGAGCACACATCCTACTGTGTTATCTCACACTTGTGATCTCAAAAAAGGTCTTTGTTCGAGGTATGCTAGACTATTTCCTCTATGGACCAACATGTTTTGGCCAATCACTGAATTCTCTAAAACTACAGAAGAGACAGTTTGAACTTGACAGGCCGTCCTCTGATCTCCAGGCATCTCAGATGGTTCTAGGCCATTTACACTAACTGTAGAGGAGCGATATTAATAAATTAAGGTAGGGTAAACCTGGTGCTCCAGGTTTCTTCCCACCTGGGAGTTTTTCCTGGCCACTGTCACACCTTCCTTGGTCTGGGGGCCTCTGATTGGACAAAGCACTTTGAGACACCTTTTTGTGATTTAGCGCTGTACAAATAAATTGATTGATTGATGAAAGGTGATAAATGTTGATGGCGTGTTATGTACGGAGCCATATTTCCCCATTAATCTATTTAGATTTTGCTGATACTTTATGACTCATACATCCATACGGCACCGTATTAATGGCTGCATGTTAAAAGACAAAAAAGATGATGAAAAAAAAAAGATGATGCACAATGAGACATTTTATTCAGATTGGCTAAAACAAGCTCTGTGACTTTGAAGTCCAAGTAATAAAACCAGGTCATTTTCTCCAACAGTGCGTATGTCTCCTCTAGACATGGACGGGATGGACTGTAAGCACTGGGCTATACTGGGTGTGCTTGGCTTCATCCTGCTTGTCCTGCCTGTTGCATTGTTCGTTCTAAGAAACAGATTCCACAGGAGCACAGGTAACAACCCCGCCGTAGTCCCTTCCCTCCCAAGTATGCGTGTGCTTGATAATCATCTTAATATTAGACAACAGCAACCAGTATCTACACATAACGGATGACATATACCGTATGTTGAGAACAGTCAAGGCATTTAAAATAGGATGGTGGCAGAGTTGCAGTGAGATGAACAGAGATGAAAAAAATTAGATCCACCCCCTCAAACTTTGTTTTGATGAATATTGCTGTTCATTTTTGTAACAATGTGTTGTCAAAGATTGTGTGAGTGACGGAAACAGAGAACAAAAGCAACGGGCCCCTTTTAGAATGTCTGTCTGCCCAGACTCATGGCTGGTGGATGCGAAAACAGCCAGCAACTGGCTTGTGTGGTTAAACAATGCACCGTGAGACACACTTCAGTGTCGAAGTAGGGCAAATAAGGCCGTCTGTCTTCTGTGGAAATGTATGTACGTTTTACTTACAACGCTAACCACAGGCTTGAAAGTGAAGGGCTCCTGCTGTGCAGTGAGACTTGGTTGTGTTCAGTTAACTATGACTAAAAAAAACACAACAAATATTTGTTCCAATAACAACAATAATAATACATTTTATTTAGAAGTGCATTTCTTGAAACTCACGGACACTTCACAAGATGAAACAAATGCAATAAAAACAACAGGTAAAATCTACACAGTAAAAAACAAAAAACAAAATTAAAACGATTTTCCAAGTTTCCTGAGGAGAGCAGAAAAAAATGATTTTGATCTTGTGAACTTAACCCTGTTACCAGAACAACCATTCAATCAAAACAAGACAAAAAGCTGACAGTGAAAATGGGAAAAATGTTGGCCGTATCTCATCGTATACTTCTTGCCTTATCTACACGGGAATCAAATTCTTATTGAACTGATAATCTTCAGAACATATGGCTCTTAATATGTTTTACTGATGGATTTATGTGCAATGTATATAACTGTCAAATGTTTAGCTTTACAATACAGTATTGTCATACACATAAAAATAGTTCACTCTTTATTTTGTCCCACTTCGGTGCGTACAGTAAATTACCAAAGAGGAAACAATTGAACTGTTTAAATGGCCGGTGTGGATTTGTTTAGTCACAGAAAATACTTAGCTTGCAGACACTCAAACTTAAAAACAACAACAACAACAAACAATAGAGTGTTACTTGTCAGACAATTTATTTACTTTGATCTTTTCAATGCAGGGGATGATCCTATTTACGCCAACACTCGTCCTGTGGCCAACAAACAACCTTCTCCCCGACCGGGGATGCAGCTGCAGTCCCTGAAGACGGCTTCTCCTCAAAACCTTCAGGACCTGACTGCTGGAAGACGATATGAAGATGGCAAACGGAGAATCAAACACTGACAGGACACTCTGCATGTCTAGCCACGATGATTGTGTTTTGATATGGCTTTTGTTTCTTTTGCACAGTTCAGGTAGACTCCTGACACCTGCGATGTAAACTAGCTTGTGTGATAGATAGATAGATAGATAAATAGATAGATAGATAGATAGATAGCTTTTTATTGTCATTACACAAAAAATATAAAAACGAAATTATGGCAGTAAAGTCCTGTGTTACCATAAAACACAATAAGCTTGAAAAGATAGAAGAGAGGGGGAAAAAGATAAAATTGATAAGATCTTTGTTTTGTTTTATTTTCTAACTGCTTATACTACAATAAACTATCAAGTGATTCAGAGCAAAGCATTTTACAACTTGTATTTAAAATAATAATAATAATAATAATAATAATAATAATAATAATAATAATAACAATAGTCTTGGTGTTTAAGATGTTCAAACCAGGATACTACTGTAGTATCTGAATCTATGCATATGACATCATGTGATCTTATGTGTATGGCCTGATGTGAACTCAGCAGTGAACCCGCTGCTGCACTCCTTCCCTAAGGACGTCAGGGGCCATATATGGTCTTGTTGTTGCCAACGTCCACCAAATTGAAACCAGATGGTCATTGGGGGTGCAACTATGGAATGTATACATTCTCCTCCACTCCCAGCATCTTCCTCCCTGGTTGCTGGGAGGTATAAAAGGTGATGTGAACAAAGCATCATCGGAGTTGCTCACATCTGGCGACATCCCCAGGCTTTCTAGGTGCCTGACTGACTTCTGACTTCTTTGCAAATAAACCAGTTTTTATATACAACTAAGTCTGTGTCAGTGAAGACTCCTTCAACATCTACATCACACGAAGCCACCAGAAGAATTCACCACACTACTCTATGTGATTTTTAGAGTTTCGTGTCAGGACAGGGACGGCAATAGTTTTCTAAAGAGCAGAGCTTTTTTTTTTTTAATTGCTTTTATGTTGGAACTGGATTTTAATTATTTGGAAACGTATTGCTGCTATACTTACAGTTGACCACTTGATGTCACTGTCGAGTGTTGTATTTGAATCGTTGCAACTTAAAAGCCTTTAGGAATACAAGTTTGTCCTTTGAAGACTTCAAAGTGCAAACTAAGAAGTATTTACAGAATTTTGTGAGAGCTTCGAAACAGCCTTTTGAAAGATCCGTTAGTGGACGATAGTAACCCGTGAAAGTTGCTCAACTCCAGGATTGTGACATCTGCCGCAACCACACCTGGACTGAGACATTTGACTGTTGTAGTATCAGGTTCAATTTCAGGTTTAAGCAGCTCTTCCACTCTCGGAAGAACCTGGACTTGGAGCCATGTATCTTCTCTCAGCACTGAGTCTGCTATGTGGATTGATGCTTCATGGTTCCTGTAGTGCACCCAACCCACTCTCTAGCATCCGACGGCAGACTGTCCACTATCACAGTCAGTGCCATACACTTATTCCCCTCCTCCACTTATTTTTTGCACTTGAATTTGATTCTGCTGTGCTATGCCAGGTTTACCTGTGGGCAAACCAGTCAATGCGATGAATGACGTTCTATTCACACGCTGAGGCGACTTGTTTTTGTCCCATTTCAAAAGCTACTAAAAGTTCCAAAAAAATCACCAGTTAAACATGAAGCTGAAGCTAGTGCTTTTTAAAGTAGAATGTAAACATGCCCCTATAAGTATGCTATTTCTTAGGGGAGATTTATGTATTTAAAAAATAAATAAATAAATAAATAAATAAATAAGGTAATTGGCAGTATAGGAATATGAAAAACTTCTGAAATGCAGATGACTTCCCACCCAAAACTCTTGTTTTTTGTTTTGTGGGATTAAAAAAAAAATCCCTTTAGACCTCATAGTGGTTGAAAATGAAACCTATTGCCTTACAACACTGGACTTCTTATGTTAAGATGAGCTGAAGTCGTTCAGAGAAGATGGAATCTTCAACTACTCCACTATGGTAGTAAGAGAGGACTTGGGTGTGCTGCTGCTGGGTGCCAGAGAGGTCATTTATGCACTGGACCTGAACGACATCAGCGTCAAAAAGACTGTGGTGAGGACACTGAGAAGCCTGCAAGACTGTGCCGATGCTCATGTTTAAATTTTTTCAAAATAAAATTTTGTTAATGTACAGTTATTTCTATTTTTGAACATTTTGATATCGTTAGGTGATGAGTAATCACATGGGTAGAAATAAAGTAAATATGTTGTAACAATGTATCAGTTATTAAACAATCCAATGTTGATTTAAAAAAAAGCCACAGCACTTAATAGTGTCTTCTGCTTAGGCCTCTGCCCAGAAAATGCTTTGTGCTTTATATCATGTTCTAATCCAAGAAAAAGTGTGTTTTACCCCACAAGACCTCTGGAGAAGTAATTTTACAACATGAGAACCTAGCCAGTAAGATTTAACAAGTACAACACGATAGGTTTGCACAAAGATAGTCAATTGAAAAAAGTCTTCAGATGTTCCTTGCTGAGCTGTAGATGGTTGTTGTGTTATAGTGTAGTTACACAGTGTCCCCATGAGCAGGATGCCTGGCATGGTGGTATTTGACTAGTCATGAAACCAGGAAATGTATAAGAGGTAAACTTCCAGGCTGCAGCTCTACAATGACGATGCTGGGATGACAACGCTGTGCCTGCCGGCTATGACAAGAATCCTTATCTCTGTCGTTGACACAGGTGTATTGGCGAGTTACAGAAGAGAAGGAGAAGGAGTGCATTGGGAAAGGAGTGTATGAGGTCTGTAACCCTTACAAAGCGGCCCACACCAAATTTTACTCTTAAGGGGAAAAAATTGAGCATTCGGTCACTTTTTACTTCTTGACGGTGTTTGTGTCTTTGCATCAGTGAACCATTTAAATGGGAACCTGGACAATAATTCTCTTTGAAGAATTTTGCTCACAGCTTCACAGCAAATTCATGTCCTCATCTTTGACCTGTGGGTCATCAACTCAAATCCAGACAGGCAATGCAGTTGTCAGTCCAACAGGCAATGTGCTTTTGCAGCTGAAATAAAAAGCGTGTGACCTTGGCATTGTCTGTGCTGGATCTGGTTGCAGGCGGAATGCCGAAACTACATTCGAACACTGCACAAGTTGAATGAGACTACAATGTATGTGTGCGGGACAAATGCCTTTAGCCCCACCTGTGATTATATGGTAAGTGCACTTTAGGATCTGCACAAGACCTATTTCTGCAAGCAGCGAACTCTCTGCTTGAGCCTCTCTCCCACTTTTCCTGTCAGACTTTTGTTGATGGGCAGCTTAGGCTAAAGGAAGAACGAGAAGACGGGAAGGGGAAGTGCCCTTTTGACCCCTTCCAGAGGTACTCCTCCCTCATGGTTGGTAAGTGTTCAGAGCTCAAAAGACAATAAATTAATCAAATTTCACAACTCAACAGAGGTGATTAGCCTAAGACAAGCAGGCACATTTTGTTATGTAGGAGTATATTTTTTAAAATATCTTATGATGATGACTTGCCATTGAGGAATTAACCTCATTGCTTTGTTCTTGTTCAGCAGATAGAATCCTGTATTCTGCTACTTACAAAAACTTCTTGGGCAATGACCCTGTATTGCAGCGTAACCCTGACAAACTCCACTCTGAGCAAAGCAGCAAGTGGTTCAATGGTGAGTTCCTGTGCAGGGAAAAACAATGTAATGACCATAGTTTAGTCTGAATTAGCTGCTTTACTTGTGTGTTCATTGTTGTGTTTTCAGATCCGACCTTTGTTCACATGGAGTTTGTGGGTGAGAGTTTTGAGAGCCAGGATGGTGCTGATGACAAGATCTACTTGTTCTTCAGTGAAAATGCCATGGAGTATGACTTCTATAGCAAAGTTGTCATGTCTCGGGTGGCCCGTGTGTGTAAGGTGTGTTTAAAAAGCAAAGCACAGAGGGTGATGTTTTGCCAGCTGCTCTGCCTGCTGCGGTTGAGAGGAATATCTGCCATTTTACATGACAAAGCTCTCTGTGTTGCAGGGGGATACGGGTGGTCGTTTGATACTCCAAAAAAAATGGACTTCATTCTTGAAAGCCAGTCTGGATTGTTCCCTGAGTGAAGCCAGCCTGCCCCCCATTGTCCAGGACGTCTTCCTGCTGAAGAATGACGACTGGAGGAAGAGCATCTTCTACACTGTGTTTACTGCCCCGTCGTAAGTAGTCACAGTGAAAACTTGTAGCATTGTGGGTGTGGAAGAAGTGCTGGTGTATAGCAGCCTAATAAGTTGGCTGAAAAACTTGGCTTAACAATCAATCAATATTTGTGAAGGAGCTGTCTCCGTATACATATTTTTCATTGTGAAAAAATATAACTTTCCATTAAATAAATCAGTCCTTTGCAGTCGGCTCCTTTTTCATGTTTATGTTCTGTATTCTTTATTATTTTAATATTTGTTTAGACAATATCTTTGTTTCAGGAGCTTGTTCCAGACGTCCTTAGTGTGCGCGTTCAATGTCTCTGCCATTCGGGATATTTTCAATGAGGCCAAGTTTAAGACAGAAGTCAGTGTAGAAAATATTTACACCAAGTGGGTCACGCACGCTGGAGAGGTGCCAGTTCCTCGACCAGGAGCGGTGAGTGTGCAAGCTATGCAGCCACAAGCCATATACGATTGTGATAATTAATTTCCAAGGTAGACCTCAAAGAAACATCTGATGTTTCTTTTGAAAATATGCAGTGCATCAATAAGACACCGGACAGCTCTCACGACCAAACCCTTCAGTTCCTCCAGAAGCATCAATTGATGGATGAGGCTGTTCAGCCAATGACAGGTGGGCCTCTGCTGATCGTGAAGGGACCCTTGCTGACCCGGATTGTGGTGGACAGCATTATGGCACTAGATGGAAAGAATTATACTGTAATGTTTGTTGGCACAGGTAGGAGTACAATGGTCTGGATGATTGTACTTGTTTTAAAGTTTTTAATGTGAATTTTTAACGAATGTGCCTTGATTTTAATAATTGTCTATTTTGCCATCTCCTAGAAAACGGCTATGTCAACAAGGCTGTGAACTACGGTGGGGAGATGTTGATTGTTGAGGGGATTCAGTTGTATGAAGAGCCCGTGCCAATCAGCACCCTGCGCCTCTCTGAGAGCAAGGTAACAGGGAACAGTCAGTGCTGTCATGATTTGACCCTATATTAATAGCAGCTAACTTGAATGTTTCTACAGGCTCTGGACTTTGGTAAGCGTAGTAATATTTTTTTTGATGCGCCCACTTTAGGGTCAAATCTATGCAGTTTCAGAGTTTGGTGCTGTCCAGATGCCGGTCAGTAACTGCAGCCGCCATGCCACCTGTGTGGACTGTGTCTTGGCCAGGGATCCTTACTGTGCCTGGGACTTGGCCACCAAGCAGTGCTCCTCAGTCACTGGTGTATCAAATACTGCACTGCAGAGTTTGAAGGAGGGAGACTCCACTCAGTGCCCTCAGCTGGGTAAATAACTACAAGACCTTTGATGGGCTGCCCTTCCAGAGTAGTGCCCATTATCCATACATTGGAAAACCTTGTTTTGTTGTGTTATTTTTACAGATCCGGTGATGGCAGTGAACTTGGTCCTAGTTCCAGGGAATAACATCCAGCTGCTGTGCCAGGCCCACTCCAACTTGGCGCAGGTGCATTGGAGGCGTTCTGGCCAAATCCTTCGTCCTAACGACAAATACCACTTCGCTGACTGGGGCCTCCTCATTGTCGGTGCCTCTACGTCGGACGCTGGCCTGTACATTTGTGACTCAGTGGAGCAAACTGCTGACAGAATACACAACAGAACTGTAGGGTCTTATCAACTCCAGCTTTCCCCAGCAGACAGCACTACTGTTACCTCTGTGGACCAGGATGGTTTCAAGGTGGCAGTGATTCTGCTGTCACTAACGTGTTTCTCTATGATGGCAGTGATTATTTGGACCTGGAGTAAAGGGCATTTACAATGTTTCAAGGTGGCGCCGAGCACCAGCCAAAGTCAAGTGGAAAGGAACCCTCTTGAATCCAGGCACGTCCAGAACAGAATTTGAGAGAAAAGGCGCCCTGGGCTGCAGTCTGTAAGGCCGTTCTACGGCAATAACAGTCATTCTGCTGCAACACTCACCACAATCCATGGACAGGCTTTTCTATATAAACGATGAGTCAGAGATTTGACTTCGCTAGCTCAAGGGCCAACACACTGTAGCACAGATTTTCTTCCTATAGATGCAATCCTGTGGACACATTACCACGGCCATCGAATATGTCATTTTTATTTATAAACTGTGTTGTGTACCAGGGTTTTCAATGTTGAGAATCCTCGTGACTTTGACATCATGGTGTCGTCCATGCTGGGTCTCAGGTCGCTTTGATTGACTGTTGCATCTTGATGTATCACGGGAGTTTCATGGGCATGGTATGAAGTGCGCATGGTCTATGGGCTGCATAAGCCAAAAGCCGAAAGCTTTTTTTGGCGTATGTCCTACGTGGAATTGAATGGGACGTCATATTTGATCCCTGGGGCTCGGTTGTCATGGATGGTCCAGGGATAAAGTGATAAAATTTGTTCGATGCATCATTATTCAAGAACATCACATTCTTTAAACCAGGATTAAGATTGCGCTCACTCCAAAGTCACTCAGCTGTGTATCAGTAACATAAAAGGTGTTGTTGCACGTGCGTTACTTCCATTAAATTAAAGATTTTTGAATTAAAAAAAAAACAAAAACAAAAAAGGAACAAAGCAAAAAGAACACAATAGTTTGCATTGTAGGTTCATCCAAGATATTCCATGTTATGGCCCGGAGCTGTGCTAAAGAAAGGGAAACATTTGGAGCAATATTGCAACAATGGTTTGGCTAAGTACAGAGTCCATATAGAACCACAGACAGCAATTATTTTATCAGTTAATACTGAAACTATGACAGATTAATTTTCATGTCTTTTTGAATCCTAATCAACCAGATTTACAGTAGCATTGAGAGGACAGTCCTCAGAACACTGGCATTTTCCTAAAGCTTTGTTCAGTCCACACTAGTCGCAGCTGCAGCGTTTATCGCTAGAGTATATATTCATAAACATGAGGAAAAACTTGTTTGCTGCTCAAATGGTCTTTAGACGCTTTATTATGAATACAAAAAACGGACTGTAGTCCGGGAGGTGCAAATGTTTTTCATTTCTATACTTTTCCAGACCTACTTGGAAATTTAAATTTTATTTCAGTCATACTAAAAAGGAACCTAAACAAGTACTGGAAAAATATACCAGGGCAAGCATACAAACATAAAGGCGACAGTTCTAAATTGCAGTAACAGACAATTTTCATTATTATTGCTAGCATATTTAAATACCAAGGGAACATGGAACACCTGACAAAGCATACAAAAAGGGACAACATCAGGATGTTTCTGTTTTTCCAGGTATGTTATTGTTGCATTGTATAACTTTTATTATGATGTATATGTTGTATAACTTTGTGTATAGTATAATACTATGTGAAAATAATGTTGACAACATACATGAGGGGTATTTACTTCCTGAACATCACATGACATGTGCAGCATACCCAGTAAGTCAGTATGGCCAGTGTGCAAGGTCAAACACAGAAAGTGTTAATAATACACCACAAAGAATTAACGGGACAACATTCTATTGGTCAAACATCCTCCAAAAACAAAAACAAAGTCAACTTTTATTTAAGGCCTTTAAAAGCCTTTAAAGCGCAAAATAAAAGTGCTTTGATTCAAGTGATTATTTTAAGCCATTTGGAGACCTTTGGGGGACACTAGCAGAAAAGAGGAAATAATTGCAGAAGGTGCTCAAACCAAAGAGGCAGCTCCCAGAAACACCAACCATCGGAAGAACCTGGATTCGGAGCCATGTCTATTCTCTCAACACTGAGTCTGCTATGCGGATTGATGCTTCATGGTTTCTTGAGTGCATCCCACTCGAGTGCACCACAACAGATTGTCTCCAATCACAGTAAGTCCCACACACGTAGTTCTCCTCCGCCAGTTGTTTGCACTTGAGTTTGATGCTGCTGTGCTATGTCAGATTGACCGGTGGGACAAACCAGTGAACGTGATAAATACATAAAGTTCTAGTCACACGCTGAGGCGACTCTAGGCCGCATTCTTTTCCAGTGTAAACAGAATTGTGTGTGTGTGTGTGTGTGTGTGTGTGTTTAACACTGGGTTTCTTCTATAATAAAGATGAGCTGAAGTCATTCAGAGAAGATGGAATCTGTGTGTGCCTGTATTTTTAACACTGGATTTCTTATGTAAAGATGAGCTGAAGTCGTTCAGAGAAGACTCTTCTTCTATGGTTGTTCTAAATAATGTCAAATGGTTAATTGGAGGACAGACATTATTGTGCCTGTCTCCAGCAGGCCAAAGTATGAAAGGCTGACTGAGTTAAGTTCAGTGTCATAGCAGACCATGCTACGACGCCCACATTCACCATAACTCCTTTGCAATTGTTTTTCCTGTCAGACTTTTGTTGATGGGCAGCTTAGGCTAAAGGGAGAGCAAGACGATGGGTGGTATAAGTGCCCCTTAAACCCCTTCCAAAGGTACTCCTCCCTCATGGTTGGTAAGTGTTCAGAGCTCAACAAGAAGAAAACATCTTGTCTCACAACTTGACAATGATGAGATGAGACACAAATCAGCTTGCATATTTTGTTCTGTAGAAGTACTAATAATGTTTTTAGAACTTGTTATGATTAATTGATCTTGAGGAATAAACTTTATTACTTATTTCCGTCCATTAGGAAGAGACCTGTATTATTCAGGGAGCATCCACTGATAGACGAGACTGTTCAGCCAATGGCAGGTGGGCCACTGCTGGTGGTGAAGGGACCCTTGCTGACCAGGATTGTAGTGGACTGCATTATGGCACTAGATGGACAGAATTATAGCGTCATGTTTGTTGGCACGGGTAAGAAAAACAGCACTATCCTATTCAGTTGCTGATCTGTGAGATTAGACTTTTTTTTAATATGGAGTAACCTTTAAAAGATGAGTTTTATGATTGAGATTACACTTGCTCTGCATAGATCTAGCTGTATACAGGATTCAGAGATTTAACTTTGCTGCAGTATACATATATTGTAAATTCACGGCCCAACACACTACAACACTTGTCTTTCTGTGGATGCACTTTTGTATTTTACACTACATAATCCCTTTTAATCTTTTCTATTTTCCCCTTTCTTGCAATAAAATTGATCAAAAATACAACCCGATTCCTGCACTGTCATTACAGCACCACTCAGATCTGCCTATGGCTTCATTTCAGTGAGCATTTTATGCCATCATGTAGTTGAGGCTTAATGTCAGTCTCATCTCAGGTCTTCCATCACAGTATATAGTAAGATAGTTGTCGTGAACAGAGTTACAAATCGTTTTTTTTTCTTTTAAACAAATTGAAATGTTTATTTACAGAGGGTTACCACTACACAAAATAATTAAGAATTTTGCTCTTACAGAATTTTGCTGTTACGATGCAGAAGGAGGATCCTACTTGCACCAACTCTCGTACTATGACCAACAAACTTCCTTTCTCTCGACCTTCAGCCTGGCTGGGTTGCAGTTGCAGTCCCCGAAGGTCTAATGTCAAACTCCCCAACACTTTCAGCACCCAAGTTCTCGCCACACTTGTCTGTTTTGGGGCCCAAAATATTTGCCTTTCGCCTTTTGTTTCTGTAACACAGCTCATGGCCACCAGATGGCAGACTTTTGACACATGCAGGGCAAACTAACGTTTATGTCATTTAATAAAGAATCACGCCACTTATAGCGAAACAGTTGTCAGCTTTGGATTCAATAGAAATCATGTGACAAGTGGACCTCAGTGTGACACATAAACCTGTCAAGTGGTTTTTATATTTTAAAGTACGTGCAATTTAATAAAAAATAAAATAAATGAATAAAATAAAATACATGGCCTGTGGGACGGTATTCGCTGATTGGCTGTGGAGCGCACGCGTGCGGCACTCCACGGGGAAAGGTCCGCTCAGTAATCACATGATCTGACGCTGTTCGCAGACCAGAGTTACCGGATAATCTTGCACACTGCGGGATTAGAGGCGGAGCGAGGAGCTACAGGTGGCAGACAGCCGCCGCGGTGCGTGTTTCCGGAACCTGCACGAGGAGCCCGACGGCACTCCTGGTGAGCGCGACGACGCGGAGCCCCGCCGCGCCGCGCCAGCGGCACTGGCTTGCTTGAGCGCAGCTTTTTTTTTGTTGTTGTTGTTGCACAGCTTCATTGGCTACATTTTCGAGGAGTTAGGGTTGAATGACTAAGGGAATGCGATTGGTTCAGTACGTGTCGTGGGCTGTTTAGACGGCCGAGTAACGCTGAAGAGCGCGTTTTGCTGCACCTCGACACTGTGCTTTATGCCTGTCGAGCCTGCTCCTGGCACGCAACCGTCCAACACAGGCTGCTCGCACGAATTGGTGAAACACGTGCTTTTCTTTCAAGTTTTGATGCCGAACGGAAAGTTAAGGTTCGTCAATGCTAAACTGCAAGATGTTTTTGTTTTGTAATACGTCAAGACTCCGGACTATTGAGCGCTGGATTTGGTTAAAGGCAGTTTGACGAGGTTTGCGGTCTTAGACTTCACCTTCAACTGTGAGGAAGGAGGGAGATTTTTTTTTTTCTTACGAGGAGCGGTTCGTTGACCTACAAGTAAGGAATCGTACCACTATTACACGTTCAACAAGTATAAACGACAGGAGACAGGTTGCGTTGTGCCTGCGAATGTGAATACATTGATGAAAGGGCCACATCATGGTCTCATGGAGATCAGATTTAAAACAAACAAAAACAATCAGATCTGTTGAGTTAAGTTGACTGTGAACTTTTTTGGCCCTCGGTGGTTGTTTTTTTTGTTTTTTTGTTCATGACGTCATGGCGATCGCAGGTAAGATCATTTCATACTTGTGGCGTGGCTGTATCCCCCCGTTTCTGTCCGCACATTTTGGCGCTTTTGACGCAGTTTACCTTCGAGTAGACAACATGTGTGACTGCGCAGAATGCTTGCTTGTGTGTTCTTCCAGTTAAGGCGTAGCCTTCCCGCCTTTATCTTGTTAGGTGGAAAATAAATCCACAGGAGGTCGCTGACCCCGCATGCCAGCATGTTTTGGGTCGATGCATTTTAACGCATCGCTGTGAGTGCGCACGCACCAAAACTCCGGGTCCGGCTGTTTTGACCAAAAGGTTGCGACACACGACTGACCTGTGTGAAAGCCACGCACAGTTTAACTTCTCCGCCTTAGCTAAGATTATACCTAATAATAGGTGGCCTGAGCTGGTGTGGGTTTAGGCCTTCCCTGACTGACGGTGAATGTTCCGGCTTGTAGAGTCACAGATGCATCTTGACAGTGAGCATAAGTACTGGATCACAAGCAAAAACAGAAGAATTTTAAAAAAAATTAAATTAATGCATTTGTAAATCGTTAACATCTGTTGAAACGTACTCTTTCCTCCAATAAATGCATTTCATTATCTATTCAAATACAGCACTCATGCTTATTTATTTATTTATTTTTTTGTTTAATTGAGACTGTTGTCCCTGTTTTTGGCATAATGCTTAATCAACCCATCAGTGTTGTAAATCACTTTCTCTGTGTTTGCTTATCCTATGCTATCTAACTGATTGTGCTCAAGGTTGAAATTCAGTCTTGATTGTCAAACACTGTGTTGGCAGATGATGTGTGTCTGAGATGGCAAACACACTGTCACTGGGGATCACCTCAGTTTTAGCTGCCGTGCTGCAGCTCAGTTGGTGTCAAAAATGCATAAATCATCTTTGGTAGCTTGTTGTCATTATTGTCGCCGTGAGACTGTCCTTTTTGTTGAACGTTTCTCTTTCGTGTGTTCGTCAGCCCCCGCGAACCTGATCTCAGGAAGAAGCGGGTATAGAAAATGAATGAATGTGCTTGTCAGTTTAATGTGCTCAGTGCTGACATGTCTGTGCAGTGATCGAACTGTGATACATGATTACAGTCAATTTGTCCTTGCGTACTCGCCACCCAAGTCTAATCACAGCACCCCGTGAATACTGAGGCTCTTTAGATCTTTAGTTTCTATCTGGAAGATACAGCCTCCAAAAAAAAAAAAAGAAACGGATAAGATCATCAGTACTCAAGCTGGTCTTTGAATATGGAGCACACTGGCTTAAATCTTGCAGCCATTATATTCACTGTGCATTTATTCCATGGGTTCTTTTAATGTTGTTTTTAGGCAAGGTCATTCTGTTTGTCATCCAACTTGTCACACAATCTAAAGCAAGCATAGAGTCCATAGTTTGCTTTCGCGCCATAATTCCTGATGGGACATGCTACGGTGCGTTTGTGTTGTGCGTGTGCAAACAGCCCTGTACACTCAGGCGTGTCTCCTTGCAATTTGTTAGATCACTGGCAGAAATTGGGTGTGACTTTTCTGCAGTTTTGTTTGCAAGGCCTCTCAGATGAAGGCTCTAACAGGCCTTCATCTCAATGATGCATCTGATTGCTGGAATGGAAATTGCACACACAGCAGATTGTTTAAGTGTTGTTTTCCAAAGCTGGCCGGTGACTGTCCAGCTGCCTGTTTTCCACTGCTGAACTCTCTTGTTTTTTCAGTGTTTTTCCCTAACAAAGTCTGTGACAGGAGTGTCAGAGGCTAACATCCTCCCTCTACCAGGTTCCTGTTCAGGCCTCAGTGATGGGGCTCTGTCACCCTGCCAGCAGGCTGTTTGACTTGAACTTTTGACTGGTAGACGAGCAGGAAAACAGACATGCCTGGCAACGAGCCAGTCAGCAAGTGGATTAACCAGCATCAAACCTGTGGAACAATTAGTCTGTCTCTAAGGTAAATCAGTTCAAAGAGGAGGCTTACCAATACAAATGGACACGTAGATACACAAAATCACAGCTCCACTGTTTGACTTCACACCTGGCTCTGTGGATTTGGCTTCATTATCGGCAGCTGTGATGAGAGTGGATGATCTTGTCATCGCAGGATTTACACCTAAACATTTGTTGTTTGTCTTCTTTTTTTTTTGACACGGCACACATAGTAAGAATCAGTGTCTAAACTTGCTAAAGATGCTGCAGAGGCTCCGGATCACTCGCACTACAAAATACAGTCATGCTTCATTGGAGTTGTCTCCAGATTCTTGCTGCAGGGCTTTTCCAGCCTCTTTCACAAGTTCACGTGCCGCCTTTGAACCTGCAGTTGCCCAAGCTGTGCATTTTAACGAGTTCGGGACTTCTGGCAAAGTCGAGCAGCAGTTACTGCGTTTAAAGGAGGCCTGCTCCGAATAAAATTGTATTACTATTGTAATACTCCATACTTACATCAGGATACTACAGAAAGACTGCTGTTGCTTTACATGTGTTGCTGTGGTTTCCTCCCCATAGAGCGATTTGAGAGAAGGGAGAAGAAAAGCTGAGGAGCACTGCACGCTTGCCAAACAGTTAGTGCAAGATATGGCTAATTAATCATCCATCATAAAATGGATTTTAGCTATTGTGCCTGTGAGTATGTCTGAGGTGAATAAAAAGAAGAAAACAAAGCACAGAAGAAGAGAACTGAGTCATTAAGAAGGTTATATTAATGTTTGCAATGGATTTTTAAACATGTTTTATTTTATTTAGTTTATTTTACAAATTGCCCATTTGAGGTGAAGGACAATAAACTAAGATCCAAACAGCCTTCTAAATAATCTCAAAAGTACTCATCATTGGTTCAAAAATTGTCAAAGGGACCACATTTGCACAGCATAGTTGTACTACATGGGATTTGATGTGGTTCTTATTTTGGTCGTGTGTCAGTTAGGGAGATTTACAAAAAACAAAAACAAAAATTTAACTCACCTGTTTATATTTACCAGGGATGACGTCTACGTAAAGTGTCACTGTTCAGTTCATCAGAAAAACACTTAACTGAACTTTATATATTGTAGCAACTTGTACCAAAAGATCCACAAACATGTCTTTCAGTGTCACACTTTGTGGGTTGTGGAAAAAGTCATTGAAAGATATTTTAATAAAATTTTAAGCAACAAACCATGTTTAAGTCTGAGTTGATGGCCGTCTAAACATAGCAGGTAAAACCCCCTACCCTCCAGTCCTTGGTCTCCACGTGCACATGCACGGCGTGTGAGCGTGACCACTGGGCAAGCGCTGGAAGAGAAAAGAGGGACAGCTGCAGTTGTCCTCTCTTGTTGTTGCAGCAGTACCTGCCAGTCTGCACTGTTTCCCCAGCGCTGTGTGAGAAACAACCTGCAGTCATTTCAACACTTTTGATCCCTCCCCCACTCCCTCTGCCTCTGCATCCTCAAGGCCTGATTGGGGGGGGGACTGTTGTGAGACTGCTGGGGCTCTCGACAATTCCCCCAACAGTCCCGTACATGCAGTAGCTCGTCCCGCCGTGTCAACCAGCAACAAGGCAGGGCAGCTGTTGCACAACGCAGATTTTCAAACCTGACAGGGGAGGTGGTGCCTGGCTGCCTCTCTTCGTGCGTGTGTGTAAGCATGTGTCTCTACAAACCTCTGTGCCTTTTTTTTTTCCTCCACTGCAAGCTTAAAAACAAACCTAAACAACAGTCGCAAAACAGCAGCAGCAGCTGTGGTGCATCTGGTTTTCCAGCTCTTGTCTACCAAAAAAAAAGATAGAAGTCTAGTTCTTATCCCCGTGAGTCTTTTGTGCTTGCTTTGTGTGTTGTTCTGAGTGAAACAGCCTTGATGAATTTTGAATGAGGCAGTGCTGCTCAGTTAGTCGGGAAGAGTGAGAAAAAAAACAGGAGAAGAGGTGGGAAGTCTCAATTCAGTTCTATTCCCAGGGTGGCGATGGTGTGCTGATGCCGTTTTTAGTGTGTGTATGACCAAACTTGAAGTGTGAACCCTGCTGAGCCCAGAGGAAGCAGCTTCTTGTCAGGGGAGAGGTTGGATCGGTGGAAGGTGGTGGTGTTGGTGGGGGTATCAGAAGGTTTAGCTCAACCCGCTTGTGCACTCTGTGTGAAATGTCTTATAATAAATCCAAATGAAATTGGATTTATTGAATTAAATTGGAAATTGTGTGGCATCTCTTGCCGCAATGTGTTTCGTAATGTCGTTCAAACTTTGCGTAGCAGAGTTCAATATGCTGAGAAGTTGACTCAATACTAATTGTGATAAATAGTTAGATAGTAGTTGTTTATTCATCATAATTAAAATGTCACCCGGTGCTATTTGTATATATTATGAAAATGATGCAGACTTGCTTTTAAAGTTGTTGCATTGTTCCTGCATGTCTTTCACAGAGGCGGACACCATGAAAACCACCTCCAGTGCTCCTCTCCAGTAGCTCGACAGCATGGCTTCTGCTCTGACCATTGAGGACACCGGTGGCTGATTAGCACGATGCATGGAGGCTGCTCACCAGGCAGGATGACGACTTCAAACTGCATTCTTGTGGCGCTGGTCAAACATACGTATTAGAGACTTTTGGAGGATCTTCCAGGACAAAAGAAAAACACGTGGCAAAGTGGCTTAATTCTGGGACAGTTACGTCTCCCCCAATCACATCTGGACAGAGTCCTTTGACTGTCGCCTGCCTCGGATTGGGTTCCTGGGTCACAGAGCTGTACAGAGCAGCTCTTCCGCTCGCGGATGAACCTGGACTCTGAGCCATGTCTCTTCTCTCAGCACTGAGCCTGATCTGTGGTTTATTGCTTCATGTTTCCTTTAGTACATCCAATTCATACCCCAGTATCCCACGACAGACTATCTCCTATCAGAGTAAGTCCCATATGTGCAGCTCTTCTTCTGCAGGTGTTTGCAGTTGCATATTGATGCTGCTGTTCTATGTCAGATTTGCAGAAAACTCAGTTACGTAATTTTAAAATGCCAAAAATATATGTCTGGTTAAAATACTTGTTTTTTATTATTACTTTACAAATTCACATTACGAATTGTTTTCAGTAATAGATGTCCACCTGCAGCCTTGTAACACTAGACTTTTCCTTAAGATAAGCTGAAGACATTCAGAGAAGATGGAATCTTCAACTACTCCACTATGCTAATAAGAGAGGACTTGGGCATGTTGGTGCTGGGTGCCAGAGAGGCCATTTTTGCACTGGACCTGAACGACATCAGTGTCGAAAAGACTGCGGTAAGAACACTGAGAAGCCGGCAAGACTGTGCTGATGCTGAATTTATTATATGTTAACATGTGTTTCCGCTTTCCATCTTATACTTTAATGAACAAAAAAAAAAAAATTTAAATTTTAAAAATGGCACATAAGTCATCGAGTTATCAAAATTCATCAATCCCATTTTCTTATGGGGAAAAAACTACAGAACTGATAGTACTACAAATACATACCCTTATGATTTAGTATCTCTGACTGCTCAGAAAATTCTTTCCACATCTTGTTCCCATCTCACAACATGTGTTTTGCCCAACAAGAACCAAACTTACGATATTAAAACCTGCTCAGCAAGGAGCAACTAGGTCAACACTGCAGATTTGTGCTATATTCACTTGAAAAACTGTCTTCTGCTGACCTTGAGGTTATTCATGTTGATTAGTGTAGTTAAACAGTTAGAACAAATGAAAAAATAATCATTTTTTCCCCCATTAGCAGGAACACTGGTTTGGTGTTAACTGACTAGTTTTGATGTCAAGCCAAGAAATGCATGAGTGTAAACTTGGGGCCTGCCGCTCCACTGCTGTGCTACAAGGTTGTGACACGTCGTCCCTGCATGCTGTGACAAGACCCTCTGACTCTGTTGATGCAGGTGTACTGGCGAGTTACAGAAGAGAAGCAGAGTGAATGCATGCAGAAAGGAAAACAAGCTGAGGTTTGTACTTCTTTTAGAACAGCCAGCGGCAACTTTTACTTGGAAACAAAAAGGATCTGACTTTAAAGGCAGAGTGTTTTACTCCCTGACGCTGTTTGTGTCTTTGGATCTGTGAATCATTTGGGAAGCTGTACAAAGAATTTTCTTTGAAAGATTTTTGCTCACAGCTCTCACATGTTAGTGTGAACAGGGAAATGCTTGGTTGCATCCTTGACCTGTGGGTCATCAGCTCATTGCCAGGCAGTGCAGTCAGTGTTGGCATGTTTGTGTTTTTGCGGCTGAAATAACAAAGGTCTGACCTTGGCATTGTCTCTGCTGGGTCTGGTTGCAGGTGGAATGCCGAAACTACATTCGAACCCTGCACAATGTGAACAAGACTACAATGTATGTCTGTGGGACAAATGCCTTTAGCCCCACCTGTGATTATATGGTAAGTGCACTTTAGGATCTGCACAAGACCTGCATCTGTAAGCAGCGACATCTTTGCCTGAGCCTCTCTGAGATTTCTGTGTTTATTGACTCTGTTTTTCTATGGTTGTTCCTATATAATGTCAAATTGTTAATTTGTGGACAGACGTTATTGTGCCTGCCTCCAGCAGGCCACAGTATGAAAGGCTGACTGAGTTAAGTTCAGTGTCAGAGCAGACTATGTTACAACGCCCACATTCACTGTATCTCCTTTGCAATTGTTTTTGTTCTCCCACTTTTCCTGTCAGACTTTCGTTGATGGACAGCTTAGGCTAAAGGGAAAGCAAGAGGAGGGGAAGGGGAAGTGCCCTTTTGACCCCTTCCAGAGGTACTCCTCCCTCATGGTTGGTAAGTGTTCAGAGCTCACAAATCCTGTGTCTCTTTGTTGGTGCCCTCTGCTCAATCAGCAGATGCGCAAGTATTTAATCCAAATTGGTATATTTCGCTATGTTGTCTGTAAAGGTTCTCAGTCGTCCAGGTCATCTTAAAGTCAAAAGGTCAAGCTAGGGCGATGGTTTTGTTAAGTTATGAATAAGGTGTTTTTAGAACTATTTTTAGAACTTGTTATGATTAACAGACCTGAGGAATTTAACCTTATTACCTGTTCCGGTCTAACAGAAAGTGACCTGTATTCTGCTACCTCCATGAACTTCTTGGGCTCCGAGCCGGTAGTTTTGCGCAGCTCCTACCTGCCTCTCCGCACTGAGACTAACAGCAACTGGCTCAGTGGTGAGTTCCTCCGCAGTGACAACCGGTGTGATATTTGGCATAGTTTAGCTTGAATGAAAAAAAAAATAGTGTGTTTGTTGTTGTGTGTTTTCAGAGCCGAGCTTTGTTCACATGGAGCTTGTTGGTGAGAGTTTTAAGAGCCAGGATGGCGACGATGACAAGATCTACTTGTTCTTCAGTGAAAATGCCAAGGAGTATGACTTCTACAGCAAAGTTGTCGTGTCTCGAGTGGCCCGTGTGTGCAAGGTGCGTTTAAAAAAAAAAACAAGTCGCCGTCAGCCACAGGTCTGCGCAAACCACATTCAGGCTGCAGTGCTGTGCATTTTGCATGATCGAGGGTGAGGTATAATCAGCTGTTCTGCCTGCTGTTTGAGAGGAACGTCTGCGCAGTGTCGCATGATAAAGTTCTTTGTTTGTTTTTTTTGTTTTGCAGGGGGATATGGGCGGTCAGCGAGCACTGCTGAGGAAATGGACTTCATTCTTGAAAGCCCGTCTGGATTGTTCCCTGAGTGAAGCCAGTCTGCCCCCCATTGTCCAGGACGTCTTCCTGCTGAAGAATGACGACTGGAGGAAGAGCGTCTTCTACGCTGTGTTTACTCCCCCATCGTAAGTAGTCACAGTGAATTCCTGTAGCACTGTGGGTATGGAAGGAGCGTAAGTTTGCAGTAACATAAAAAGAAAAATTGCTGAACAGTCAACATTTGTTATAAAACTGTCTACATGATTTGAGATTAATCATGAAAAAAAGGTGTAATTTTTTTTCATTGATCAGGTCAGTCCTTGCAAGTGGACTCCTCCTTTTAGATTGATGAGTATAATTTTAAGTTAGTAGATGAAACCACAGCATGTATTAATATTTTGACATCATTGACAACAAATTATGTAACTCAAAGTTTTTTCTATTCAATTTCTTCAATAATCATATCTCATCCTGCTGCCTTCCAGACCACGTCTTGGGTGATTAGATACACAGATGGAGGAGGTTGGTTGTTTTTAAAATATGTTTTTTATGTGTCACAGGAGTTTGTCCCAGACGTCCTTAGTGTGCGCGTACAGTGTGTCTGCCATTCGGGATATTTTCAATGAGGGCAAGTTTAAGACATCCGTTGTGTTAGAGACATCCCACACCAAGTGGGTGATGCATGCTGGAGAGGTGCCAGTTCCTCGACCAGGAGCGGTGAGTCTGCAAACTATGCAGCCACAGGCCATATAAGATTTTGACAACTTGCAAGGTAGAGATCAAATATGATCCTGATCAAAACATTTTTTTTCCCTCATTCTTCTTCTCAGTGCATCGATAATGTGGCACGCAACATGGGGATGAATAGCTCTCAAGACCTTCCCGACAAAACCCTTCAATTCATCAGGGACCATCAACTCATGGATGAGGCCGTTCAGCCAATGACAGCTGGGCCACTGCTGGTAGTGAAGGGACCCTTGCTGACCCGGATTGTGGTGGACTGCATTATGGCACTAGATGGACAGAATTATAGCGTCATGTTTGTTGGCACAGGTAAGATTGAGCATACTCTGTGTGGGAAAGGGGAGGCGGGGGGGAATTTTTTTAATGCAAAGTAACCCATAAAGATACATTCCTATATTTTAAGCTTATGTTCAGGCCCTACCATAACCAAGGGTGACGAGACCAAGACAGACAGTGTTGAGCCAACTCAACACTAAAGCCAAAAGAAGCATTATGTACAACAGGACACTAACACTTGCGGGAACTGTGAAGCGAAAGCATCATCTTGGGTCGTGTCAGGGAGGTCAATGAGCATTTTTGTTTTTGTTGCTGACGCGACGTGCTTATAGCCATGCTAGCTAGCTAGCTAGATGTGGTGGCAAAAGTGGCTCGTCTTCTGAATGCAGGGTTGTCAAATGAAGTTACCATGTAGCACTGGTTTTGAGGGCTTCAGTTTATGACAAAAGACAATTGACTGAGGACCCAAACTTGTCGATACGATGTTGTCATTGCTCGCTCAACTTCACCAAAACGGCTGGAAATATGGAAAATAAGTAATCACTGTTTAGCCTGCCGGCATTCTTCCGGCTTCATTATGTAATGGGAGAAAATTATTTAGAGTGTTATCAATGTTTTCTTTAAGTTGTCTTTGTTTCTGTGGTGTGTTGGTTTGTCCAAGAAGACGTTGTATAAAAGTACAAAGTTCTAGAAGATTTAATATTGAAAAAACAAGCAATCATGTCCATGGATTTCCCGTTGTTTGGCCAGAGGAGCAATCCCAGTTGAACCAAGAAGGAAAGTCTCCCGGTGACCTCCCAAGGGAGAGGCCCCATATGGAGTTTATATGGGATGAACTCCTGTCCAATTGGCTATTGTTTGTTTGCAGGGAGGGGTCGTGGTTTCGACTTAACCCCTCTGATGGCTTCGGCCAATAGAAGCAGTTGGCGCCTGAAGAGTGTGATAGATGAAGGAGAAGGAGAAGGAAAGGGCACCTGGACAGGAAAAGGACAAACTCAAGGAGAAACGCCCCTGCCAACGGATGTGTTGGAGGAGGAAGAAGAGTCCCCTTCGTTTAACCATTTACTCATCTCAAACACTCAGCACTCACAAAAGTGCCCTCTGTTGAGCGACCACAGTCTCTTCCTTTAGTTTATTGACCACTGTCCTTCTTAGCTTTATTGTCTCACGAGTGCTACACATATTACCTGTAGACACCTCTTAATGTTCTGCAGCGCTGCAGCAGTTAAGTGGTTTATTAATGTATTTTCATTTTTAAATGGAGTTTTTACCCCAACAATTTAGATTTGTTCTTTTCTTTTGCCTTCTCCTGATAGAAAACGGCTATGTCAACAAGGCTGTGAACTACGGTGGGGAGATGTTCATCATTGAGGAGATTCAGTTGTATGAAGAGCCCGTGCCAATCAGCACCCTGCGCCTCTCTGAGAGCAAGGTAACGCAGAACAGGAAACGGTGGCAACGTGCTGTTGTCTTTTTTTGTGCAGTCTCGACTGTATTCATTCACAAGCTCTCGCTAGTCTGGTAAACTTAACTGCTAATATTTGTTTTGTTGTTGTTGTTGATGCGCCCACTTTAGGGTCAAATCTATGCAGGTTCAGAGTTTGGTGCTGTCCAGATGCCGGTCAGTAACTGCAGCCGCCATGCCACCTGTGTGGACTGTGTCTTGGCCAGGGATCCTTACTGTGCCTGGGACTTGGCCACCAAGCAGTGCTCCTCAGTCACTGGTGTATCAAATACTGCACTGCAGAGTCTGAAGGAGGGAGACTCCACTCAGTGCCCTCAGCCAGGTACATACCTACAAGACCTTTACTGGGCTGCCTTTCCAAAGGAGTGCCCATTATCCATACATTGGAAAACCTTGTTTTGTTGTGTTATTTTTACAGATCCGGTGATGGCAGTGAACTTGGTCCTAGTTCCAGGGAATAACATCCAGCTGCTGTGCCAGGCCCACTCCAACTTGGCGCAGATGCATTGGAGGCATTCTGGACAAACGCTTTGCCCTAATGACAAATACTACATCTACAACTGGGGCCTCCTCATTGTCGGTGCCTCTACATCGGACGCTGGCCTGTACATTTGTGACTCTGTGGAGCAAACAGCTGGTAGAATATACAGCAGGACTGTGACAGCTTATCAACTCCAGCTGTCCTCAGTGGGCAGAACCACTACTCCTAGTAATGGTTTCACAAAATTATTTGACTCTTATGGTACAAACACAACAAAAACCAGCTCGATCTCAAACCAGGATGGTGGGGACCTTTTGGCCGAGAGTCAAAGCAACAGGGTGACTGGTTTCGAGGTGGCAGTGATTCTGCTGTCACTGATGTGTTTCTCTCTGATCACGGTGGTTATTTGGACCTGGAGTAAAGGGCACTTACGATGTCTCAAGTTGGCACAGAGCACCAGCCAAAGTCAAGTGGAAAGGCAGTCTGTTGAATACATGCACATCCAGAACAGAACTTCAGAGAAAAGGCGCCATGGGCCGCAGTCCGTGAGGCCGCTCAATGCCAATAATAATCACTCTGCTGTTGACTTCAAAGGGAACGGAGGGCAACTCTCAACACAGATGCCCAACATTTCAACCCTGGATGGACTTGGCTATATAAATGATGAGTCAGAGATTTGACTTTGCTGAGGTATACATATATTGTAAGTTCAAGGCCCAACACACTGCAGCACTGATTTTCTTCCTGTGGATGAGCTTGGACACTGCAAACTCATCATGACATTTAAAGGCAGTGAATGTGATTTCAATGATCGGTTTTTATGTTGCCAACTTCCAATGTCACTCTTAGTTTATGTAAACAGATTGGACAGATGATCTACAGTTTGTCTTTAGATTTTTAACATGTTTTCTGTATAGTGTAAAATTGAAAATACATTCTGTTTAATATATTTTGTACAGCTGGTGTTTTCAAATAATATTTATTTGTTATTTGTCACAGAGAAGTTGTGCGTCTCTATTTGCACTTATTTCCAAGTGCATTTTTTGGTGGAATGGGGGAATTACAATCTGAATGTCCAATGTCAGTCTGGCTGTGATGATGTTATTTCAGAGATTTGGCTGATGCTAATTTTTTGCTAGTTACTATTCCATTTCCTCATAATCCCCGTAAATGTAATTTACTATCAAAGTAAGACGGTGTTTTTCAGGGTGGGAATGTGTAGTAAAGCCTGCCACGGAAAGTGTCTTTCCAAGATGTCTCCATCAAACAAAAGGGACTGGAAACTGACCTCAGGTCTTTTTTCTCATATTTTTCTTCCTCTTTTAGTTTGAGCTTGAACCAAATTGTAAGATTGTATCCCAACGCTGTGTTATGTGTATTTAGACCGTTCTAGAAAGCAGCGCTGAGGTCTGCCTTAATTTGCATCCTTACCTTGTCACACAGAAAAGAGCAATCATAAATTTTCCCACTGCATCATGGAGCTTGCTGAGACTTAACACAGTGTTTGTGTGACTCACTGGGAGTGTTCACTTTTCAATCAGATTCTTCTGTTTCAGTGTAATTTTTTTCTAGTAGATTGTTCCTATGTGGTTGTCAACTGCCTTGATGAGTCATGTGATATCCGAGGTGAACATTACACACACACACAGCACCTTTTAGAAGTGTTGTTTTCATTGATAGATATGACCCAACAGCTGGTGGGAAAAATAAACAACCATGTGATCTTGCAAAAAGAAAAAAAATTATACTATACTACTGACTTGTGTTTACTAGCCAAGAAAGTCTGAGGCAATAGTGTCAGAGGCAAACGCCCTCCCTCCACCAGTTTCCTGTGTTCTGCTTGAACCTTTGACTGGTAGACGAGCAGGAAAACAGACGTGACTGGCAATGAGCCAGTCAGCAAGTGGATCGACCGGAATCAGACCTGTGGATGTTGTCACTCAGGTTCAGAGCTGAGGGGCCCTCAGCCATTATTAGATGGGGTTATTGACGGAGACGATGAAAACACACAACTCTTAACTGCAGCTGGTTGACTCTTCGTCTTTTCGTTTTTTATTTTATTTTTATGATTTGGCTTCATCGCGAGTCGCGGCGATGAGAGTGATGTGTTTGTCAGTGCACATTTCACACTATAGCACGCCACGTTGTGAGAACCCGTGGTACACATACTGCTGTGCCTCATCAGGGGTGTCTCGATGTGCTTGCTGCAGGGCTCCTCCAGCTTCTTCTATTAGTTCATGTGCAGACTTTGAACTAGAAGTCTTGACTCTGCAACTCCATGAGTTCAGAACAAACAGCTGCAGCTATGTGTCTCCATCTGTACACTTCTATTTGTCACGAGTGCATTTAGTACGAGGCCAAACGACAACACACTGTATAGACATATAGGTGTGTATTCACTCAAAGTGTGTTTTTTTTTTACCTGTCAAACAAGCCACACAATCTTATCCATGGCCTGTGTCGATTTTATGGTTAACGCTAATGGAAAACAAAGCACAGCCTCAGCCAACTTAATTGCAGCAATGATGTTGCTTCCCAGCATTTGTCACATTTGCCACTACACATGCAATGTGAAATCACCCAGAAAGAGAAACTCCTTCCAATTTTGAAGTTGCGGTAATGCAGACATGGCTCTGATACATGTTTGGCCATGCCGGTTCTCAGCCAAAGGTGTTGGTTAAATGCCACACACGTAAACAACAATGTAAATAACCTCAGCTACTCAACAGGTGTTGTACAACAGGGGAGGAATGTGCCAGCTTTCCTCGTGATAACAATCTGTCGCTGTCATTTTGTTGCCTGTAAACAGAGGAGCACAATGTGGCGTGTATGTGTGGGAACATCTCAACAAACTGTTTTGGTGTTTGAGTTAAAACCAAATAACAGTTGCAGAAAGACACAGCAGCTTTGCGGCTCTTACCTTTGCCAGCCTGACTCTTTCTTATATTTGTGTGCTATTCTGGGGGAAACTGCCTTGATGGGTTGTGAATGAGGCCGTGCTGCTCGGTTTTGTCAAAACAAAAGGAAAGTCAGTTGAGCGTATATTCCAACTCTGGGGTGGCACACAGTGGGTTGTCATGATTGAGTGCATGGCTCATTCTGAACTGATTCCCCTCTTTGCTGCGTATACCCTGCTGTCCCAGAGGAAGCTGCTTCTAATCAGGAAACAAGCTGGAATGCTGGAGGAAGAGTGGCAATAGATGAAAAAAACAAAACATTGCAGTTTTGGATTCCTCAGTTTTCTGACTTTTCATAGGCAGGACACTAAGTTTAGGAAACAGGACAGCTACATCCACTGTGCCACTTCTCTTGCCTCGTAGTCAAGCTTTGGGAAGGTGGCACAAAAGTATTAAGTAGTAAGTACTCTTAAGAATATTTTATTGTATTCAAATTGAATACCTTAAGTGTGTAGAGAAAAGCCTTGGCTTTTGCCCCAAGTCTTCAAAGGAGAAAACACCGTGAAATAAAGTGATTTGTGAGTCTGAAGATCAGTCCGCGGCGCTGGGAGATTTGACTTGAGTTGCAAGTTCACCAGTGAAAACTAAAGGCCAACCGCTGCAGTTTCACAATGACATGAGAGAAAGTTTATTGTCAGCTATCACTGCTTATTTAATGGCTCCACAAGTCTAGGCGTAGAACCTGATAGGGCTCAATTTCTAATGAGGATATAGAATCTTCAACTGGGACATTAGAAAACATGAAACAACCCAAGAGGTCTCTGGACTGATATTGTAGTTACACAGGTAACCGCTGCCACAACAACACTACTGCCCCCATTAGCAGGGACCCCGGTTTGGTGTTAACTGACAAGTTGTGATTTTTAGCCAGGAAATGCATAAGGGTAAACTTCTGGGCTGCAGCTACACTGCTGTGCTATGGGGTTGTGACATGCCATCCCTGCATGCTATGACAAGACTCTCTGTCTCTGTTGATGCAAGTGTACCGGCGAGTTAATGAACAGATGCAGAATGAGTGCATGCAGAAAGGAAAACAAGCTGAGGTTTGCACTTCTTTTAAAACAGCCAGCAACAACTTTTACTTGGAACCAAAAGGGATTCGGCTTTTAAAAAGCGAAGTGTTCTGCAGCAGAATTTTGCTCTCTGACGCTGTTTATGTCTTTGTGTCTGTGAATCATTTATATGGGAGGCTGTACAAAGAATTCTCTTTGAAGGATTTTAGCTCACAGCGGCCACGAGTTTGTGTGAACAGGGAAATGCTTGATTGCATCCTTGACCTGCGGGTCATCAGCTCAACTCCAGGCAGATAGGGCAGTGTGTGAAAATATATGGCATGTTTTGTTTTTCTGAAACTAGGCTTGAACCCTGCAAAATGTGAACATAATCACAATGCATGTCTGAGGAACTGACTTTTTGGCACATACATCAGAGAATTTCCAAAAGAAGTATTTCTGGAAGCAGGTCCAAAATTGCTGTAATCCTGTTGGGTTTTGAGACTTTTTCATTGAGCGAGGATGTGTACACACGACCGCAAATGTTTGTGCTCTCAGTTCGGGAGTAGCCATGCCAATTGCCTCAACCACTTAAACACTACCAATTCTCCTCCCGTTTGTATTTCTGTGCAACGTTTGGTATACTTTGAGCAAGGACTCCTAGACAGAATGTATTTTGAGGACTATACATAAATATGTAAAGTATGCATACATATGAATGTTGCATTTCAGTCGGCACTTCACTCCAGTTTTTTGAACAATTATCAATGACAGCAAGTGTTATATAATTGACATATGTTGCATTGATGTGATGAGGGGGTGTGGTACGTTGATGCCTTAAGTCTGCATCAGAGACAGCTGGCAGACGAATCTGGGCTTTTGGAGTCAAACTGTCAACCCCAAAGCAATGATCACTGCTTCTCCTGCCAGTCTGACTGATGTGGAGAGTTTAGCCAACAGTCATTGTGTCTTGGTGCTTGGCAGAATACCAGTAATAACAGAGCTCACTTTTTTTGTCCGTTGCAAAAAATTACAGGACTGTAGCCTTAGTCCGCCCTGTTCTTTTTAGACTGTCATTAGTAGCAGGACTCAGAGTTTCTTCAGGTTTCATCTCAGTCTTCAGTGTTGAAAGTTGTCTCGTCTCAGTTATTCAACAATATTGCATGACTAACTTGCCATCATCATTAGCTATATATTGGTCCCAAAAGGGCAATTAATATAATATTGTCACGATAGTTGCACAGATTTTTTTTTTAAACGTGAATGAAAACAAACCACTTTTTAAACTACCTTTGTCTTCAGTTACATGCATTATTGGCTTTGTATCAGGGTTTTGCAACACATTTGAACCATCAAAAACATACAGACAACAGAGAAAGGTGGGAATAGATATATTTATTGAACTTTTTTTCACATGTCCACTTACACTGTTACTTATCAAAGATCTGAGAAAAAAAACTAAGATGTACGTTTTGGCAGTTGGCAATAAAAGGGCACTTTTGTAAAACAAACAAAAAACAAGACATATGGTCAAATTACTTTATTTAGGCCTGGACCAGATCACCTCAATAACAGCAACAAAAAAAAATAGATTTTTTTTTTTTTTTCAAAAAGCAATTTGGAATGATTGTACAATTTGCGTCAATATCACACGCATAACACAGTAGAAGTACATTCATTCATTACTTTCATTTTTCAAAGTCCTCCATTGTTTAGCTTAAATTATTTTGTTTACATGAGGTGAGTTGGTTTGAAATAGGTGGCTCCAGTTCAGTCTATCTGGTGGAAAGTGAGTGGAAAAAGAACACTGACAACAGCTGATAAGGGATGCTTCAACGGCCGAACACTGACCAGAATAAGCAAACCACGTTGCTTTGGGAATACAGACACAGAGAAATACTGAGTACAAACAGAAAATCTATTTGGGTGTGGCGCTTTCTCCACTATTAAAAAAAAAAGAAGAAAAAAAAGTATTTTATTACATCTGAACCCCTTTGAGAAATCAAGCATAACCATCACACACCAACACATATTTGAAATGTTTCGACTGAGGCAAATGTCCAGTTTGATCATAAAAGAAAAAGGCATTGTTCAAGCGAAAGACAAGCAGCTTGTTGTGCACATGCAAAGTCTGCGTGCAACATTAAGGCAAAATTTAAGACATTGCAGGCAGAAGCGGGCAAGCATAGAAATATACACAGCACGAGGTATCAAAAATAAATTGAGACTCCTGCAAGAATTCAAACAGCCTGCAATAGAAAACAAATGCTTTCTGGCACACCACATCTGTAAGCATGCAGAGTCTGGCAACACAAAAGACTAATTAGGTCCATAAGGCACACTTTCTTGCACTCTTTCTATAAAACAGTTTACTTTCTTTTTGACATTCTCTTCCACACATTTCTTTTTAGAAATGGAGAGTAGAACTTGTGGGTTTTTTTTTCAGTTTATTCTGTAGATTAAAGTTGAAACTGAAAGGTGCAGTTTGGACATTACCTTTCACAGCAAAGGTAAAGGCTCACAGGAGCATCAGTGAACAGAGCTCTAAAGTTTACTTTAAACATATCCTTGCTCAAAATGAGAATAATAATAATATTAAACAAGTTTGAATTTGTCAGGATTTAAAGTTGAAATTGATGAAGTGCATTGGTGACAGAATTGGTTAGTTGTCTGTCTCCACCCAGAGGCCACTCCAGGCTATTACCAGTGACTGTTGTCAGGGTAGCTGGGCACTGCGGTGGGGTACTGGGGCAAACTGGGACCCTGGGCTGTGTGGGCAACAGCGTTGAACCCAGCTTCTCGCACCGGGGCGCTCTTCCACATTCCGGAGCTCCACTCCTCCTGAGCGCGCTGCATGCTTCCGCCTCCGCCCCGATACATTCTGTGTACCTGGAAGGAAGGAAAGAAACATTAACAAACTATATCTTTTTTTTTTGTCTTCGACTCATGTATTTTTGAAGTGTCTCTCTCTCTCTCTCGCACGCACGCACACACACAAACGCAAAACACAAAACAAAACATGCAATGGTGTGTTTAGTGAGTTTCTCTTACCTTAATCAGAACCAGTGCCATTGCAACAGTTACTAGCGTGAAGAGCAGAGTCGTGATGAGCATCACGATAGCGGAGCCCACATTGCTGCTGAAAAATGTCACTGTGGCAATCCAGCCACTTCGCAGGAGTTGGTGAGGGTGATATGAGGTAGTCAAGTTAGTGGACACACCACACACACACACACACACAGAATGCAGCAGTACAGTGGGACCAAAGTTACTGATAAATGATGCTGTCAAGGAACAGGTGGCAAATGGCAGACTTGAAAACACACACTGCAATGACAGCGTCATGCTCTGGAATATGCCATTATAAATCAACCAGTCTTTGAAGCGTTCTAGAGGAAATGTACCATGTGTGAGGGACAGTTTTACTCAAGTAAATATTACAACAAAACCGATGAAAAACTTTAAGGCAATATAACATTTTCACTTCAAAAATACTGACAGCTAATCCACATGGATTTTAAATAACCCTGTTGCTAAGATGTGGCACTGTAATGACAGTCCAAGTTTAAGATTAGTTGTTTTGTGCATGACTGATAAATCTTTCGTCATATTTTGGACTTCTGTAAAAATGATAAATGGTGGAATGATGCCAGCAGGGGGTGCCATTAATATTTTTTCAACGCTTTTTTGGCCCATACATCATCGTCGTGGCTTTAATTCGGAGCCGACGTTATCACTTTGGACAAACACATGAGCAAGCCAGTGTTGTTTCACAAAAAAAAAAAACCCGTCATGACAACATTTTCATGGCAGACATAAACTAGCAGCCAAGAATAGTGCCGAATGGAGATCTGGTTCGCTTGTGACTCACCTTGTTCCCCATGAGGGGATGCCAATCGTCTGCAAGACGGCCAAGACGCACTGGAGGAAGAAGATGAAGAAGAAGGACATGAAGTTGAACGAGCTGTCGGCCCTGCAGAGAAAAATAAATGGAAATTTGCAGCACGTGGGTACGCTTTGGTTTAGGGATACTACAACCTCACACTTTTTTCTTACGATCACATCCACAAGAACAGCTTATTCCCATCCGCAACTGTCCTCATAAAGAGTTTCTGAGTCCCTCCCACACCTCCCCACCTATAGACAATATGCGTTTCATTCAAGCACCATTCTTGCACACACATTTCTTTGCACTTCGGTCTCATGTTGCACGTTTAATTTATTATTTCTGCTATTTTGTAAATTTGCAATTTGTTATTTTTATTACTCCTGTATATATATATTTAGTATAGTTAGCTGTTCTTCTTCTTCTTCTTCTTTTTTTTTTTTTAAATCGCTGTTGTTTTTAAGTGCCAACTACACCAAAACAAATTCCTTGTAAGTGTTAAACCTACTTGGCAATAAACGTGTTTCTGATTCTGATTGCCAGTATTGACTGTGGCGGGAAAATAAGAAAAGTGAAAAACGCCTATGTAAAGATATTTAAGTCAGCACATTCTTTTCAACAAATTGTCTTGCTGCTATTGAAAACTAAAGATTGGCCAGAAAATGACTATGTCATTTAAAAATTTAGTCAACTTTCTTTGTGTATATCACAAATAAGGAATTTAACTATTTCATCTGAGATGAGCTTGCATGTTGGTATACTTTGAGCAAGGACTTTTTATTTTATTTTAAATTGGCCTTTATAACTTTACATCAGGTGCTGAATTGTGTCATTCTCTTTGTTAGATGATAACTCCCATTCGGGCTTAAGGTAAAAAACAACAACAAACAAACAATATGAAATAGACTCCACAGCCCAGGGTTGAAACAATTCTGGCTAGACTGACCTGAAAGCTTTGTAGAGTGGCCTGAACCAGCAGGTGTAACTGCAGGGACTGAAGAGAATGAGCCAGAGGAGCGAGAAGCCAAAGTTGGTGGCACTTCCACCTCCAGCCCACCAGGCAATACAGGAAATGACATTCATGCACAATGTGGCAGAATACACTGCAGCGGAGAGATGGTAGAAAGAAGCGGAGAAGAGAAACCATGATGTTCCATTCAGCTCCTACAACAGTGGAATCACAACACCCACACCCCAAAACAATAAAAGCAGAGCACTCACTCATCCAAAGTTGGTAGACTCTGCGGACTAATAGTTGATGCTGATCAGGAATTTCCTCCTCAATGTTCTGGTAGAAGCATGGCTTTATTTTCACGATTTTGGGAAGTGGGGGAAAGTTGTTGGCGCGTTCTAAAACAGGAAGGAAAGAGTGGGAGCCCATTTGTAGCTGTACAAATCAGTTTGAAGAATATTGCATAA
Source organism: Nelusetta ayraudi (assembly GCF_046127955.1). Classification (NCBI taxonomy): domain Eukaryota; kingdom Metazoa; phylum Chordata; class Actinopteri; order Tetraodontiformes; family Monacanthidae; genus Nelusetta; species Nelusetta ayraudi. Next base: position 1,755,321 of record NW_027466109.1, on the reverse strand, counting down.
TATTGAACATATGTCAGTGTCTAAAAAAAAAAAAAAAAAGGCTGAAACGCATTTACAAGTTCATACATAGACACACAGAACGTCTTACCTGTCATGTTGAAATTCAACTTCTTCCCTGCGGAATTGAAATATTAATATTGACGTTAGAGAGAAAAATGGTTAAAAAGAAGAATAAAAAGAACAAAGGCTTTTTCTGGTCGTTTTCAGCCAGCGAATTTAAGTTAACTGGTTAACATGCCGTTAGCCTCGTATCGAACCTCTAAACGAGGGGAGCAAATGCCACAGGACTACTTACAACCACATTAAACTTTTATGCCAGGCACCGATTCATGCGTGAATGCACACTAATTACACCATGTCGGTCGTTATTTGTAGCTAGCAGTATGGTAATAGTTCTAATTCACTTATTGAGTTAGTCGAAGACTTGATAGCAGCTAACCCGCGTTAGGAGGCTTTGCGGTCCAGTGGTATTTAGAGTGTCATGTCTCCATGGCATTACCGCTATTTTGAGAAAACAAAAACGGCTTGTTCAATCAAAATCGCAAACTAAATCGTGGGGGTGATAAAACAAAATGCTGCAAACATTACCGTGTCAATGTTTATCTCTTTGCTTTCCCGTCGACAACGGCAGAGTGTCCCGGACGAAGTCAGGATGCGCTCTTCGTCTCATCGGACAAACTGCGCCTGCGCTGGAAAAGGCAGCACGTGTAGTTCCGAGCTGTGTACAGTCAACACTGTAGGCCGCCCAAAGAACAGCAGTTCCCAGAATTCACTGGAGCGGTAAACGGGAAGCGTGTGACTCCAACATGACAACTCTTGCGCTTGATAGGGATCGTCGTTCCTACTCCACCGACATTTAGGAGAAAGTACAAGTAGCGTGGATTAAAAAAAAAAAAAAAGAAAGAAAGAAAAGAAAAGAAAAGAAAAGAAAAGGAAAAGGAAAAATATGGGGAATCATTTGTTGTCATTAAATTATAACGATTACTAGTGATATTTTCCACTGAAGTGAATTATTTTACGTCATTGTGTAATATAATGCTTACTAAAAAGGTGTCACGTTCTCACAAGAACATCATTTTATGCGATTTTGTAAAGGGAGATATGGGTTCTATGGCCAACCCACGTTAAATCGTGTATTGTAATCCGCATAAGTAGTTTTGAGTGGGTTTAGGAGACATCTTCCAAAGTTCATATTTCCTTTAATTTTACACCCCCTTTTAACATGGCATCTCACTCTTGCCAAGTCAATCTTAGCGGCCAATCATAGAGCTCAAACCATCCACGAGAAGACGTGTGTCTCGTGCAACTCAATTTATGTCACGGAGTGTCCCGGAATAGGCGAATGAAAAGTAGTTTTTAATTAATTATACGATGCACCAATAACACCAAACAAGTGTATTTATACTGCATATTGCAGTTCAACACAGACATTACGGTGATCGACACAATCAGATAATACGGGACTGAGATACAATTAAATGAGTTCCACCGCAGGTTGAGCTACAAAAGTGTAGTGCAGTTGAACAAAACAAGCACCTCTGGCGGAAGTGAGCGGTCCGGTTTTGACCAATCACCGGCTTCTTTCGATGCAAGTGGCACACTCCCGCCAATTCCGACTGAGGAGCGCGAGGCAGGCAGCGGGCAGACGGAGGGACTATGTCAGGCAAAGCGCAAAGGCAGTGCTGCTTTGTGTCTTGCGTAAAATAAATCAGGAACACATGAAACTGGATAAGGGCGATACGGTTTAAATTTATACCTGGGTCTTCTTGAGAGTAAAGCAGACCGGAACGGTGTTTTTTTCTTTCCGGAAGGTATCGCTATCGAAAGGAGCCTCAAGTGATTGTTGGGATGTTGGCGGCGGAAACCCCATCCATAGACGGACATTTGGCAGCTTCGACTCCGCGCCGGAAAGGTAAGGCTGGTTCCACGGAAGGCAAACTTCAAAACGTCTAGTAGCTACTCCATACACCTGTTATCACACGAACGAAGTGTATTATTGCCGATACACTCGGTGTCAACAAAACGTTTTGCCCAATTGCGACATGGTTAAACCAAGGGTAACGTGACCAAAACGAGCGTCTTTGGCGTTAGCTAAAGTTAGCTAATGCAGTTTTTACGTGGTGTCTTAGAATGACGACGAAGCGCTGCCGCTTACTTTCGTTGACCATCTCGATATTGCTGCCAAAATGACCCTGGCACATGCGCTACGTTGTCAAATACTATGTTAAATGATAAATGGTAGTATTCTGCTAAAGTTAAAAGCTATGCCACAAAATGACATGTTTAAATTTGGAACAACTGTGACCCTTGAACATATAGGTCTTCAAGACCGTACCTTTGTGGCTACCATCTTGTTCTGCTCCCTCCCGGTGCTTTGTTAGGTGCTTAGCATCGAAGCTAAGCTGTAAGGTGAGCAGCGCACAGGCCAGCGGCTGTTCATTATGATCAGAGTTTGCGATTTAAAGTTCAACTTTTCCAGCCAGCCAGTCTTGAGCTGTAATACTCACCGTCTCACAACGAAGCCTTTTTGATGTCGTCAAACGAACACACATTTACTCCCCCTAAAGCTAGTGGCGACGTTTTCGTCGCATTCTTGGCCATGCATCTGTTGCTTGACAGCCGTGTTGTTGGGTGGCTGCACTTGTAGGACCAGAACCGGCCTGCAGCTCTGCTTGGCGGGAGGGCAAACCTAACAGCTATTGCACTCAACTAACTACTACTACTACTACTCGTGTAACTTTAACAACAAAAGTCGTTACCAAGCAGTTTTGTCGTTTAATGCGGCGTCGACTGTGTTTACTATTGCATGAGCAGTCTACACCGGATTTGTGCACACAGATTAGATGCATTCTGCGTCGTGAGGAGTCAGGAGTTCCATTTCTAATTGTTGTAGAAGACTGTCATAGTGAGCATCCACCCTGAATTTGTCCCCTCCCCCTCATTTCTTTTCAGCCATGGATTGTAAGTCAAGTAACAATGTCAACAAGAAACTTATCCAAGGTAAATGCGCATGTCCAGTCATTTCTTAATAACTGAATGTGAATGAAATTTAAAGGAAAACTTGCAGAGTTTACCCAAACCACTGCATTGCTGATTCTACACTTCAAATTGGTTATTCCTCTGAATTAATTCATCAACCTAACTTGTATATCAAATTGCAATAAGTTTGTTGTAATATATATTATTTTCGGCAAATCTGTCAACAATATTATTTTGTATGTCAAATTTGATATCAAATTATTGTTGTGATTGTTAAATACTCTGATTATTTGAATAATGTCATAACTTTTTCCTCTCCCTTGGCTGCAGCTCGTCTACCATTCAAGCGCATTAACCCCATGCCTAAAGAAAACCAGCCCCCAAAGCGTCACTGTGCACATTCCTGCCCAGAATCAGGAGTTATCGATGGGGACAATGAGAATGAGTCCTCTGCACACCCAGTGCAAAGTGGTCCACCCTTGGTTAATGGACGTGGGCCACTTGATTGCTTCCTAAGCCGAAGGCATCCTGCACCCTCCCATGAGAATGTAATTATTGATCTTACAGCTGAGGAAAGTAGGTCTCCACTAAAGTGCCTTGTTCCACCTGCTTCAGCCTCCCTGTGTCTTCCAATAAAAGACAAGCACCAAGGCAACGATCAGACTGTCTCCTCAGGGAAGGATGATCACACTCCTGAAACTCTAGAAACGTCAGGAGCAGAAAAAGATGATGTGGAGGAGATGGAGGTGAACAGTGGCAATCAGACAGAATCCATTTCGCACCTTGACTCAACGCAGGATTTAGAAAGTGAAGCAGAAGAGCAGAATGAGTCAGGAAATGTCTCCAGTGTTGGGAACAAGTCAATGCTATCAAATTCGTCAGACATCTCTTCACCTGAAAGTTCCCCTCAGAAGACTGATGACCCAACGCCAGCCTCCACACCTACAGTACGTTAAAGATGATATTGAAATAATCATATTTCAGGGCCATGGTATTTAGACAAAATGTCTAAATGTACTAAAAATAAATCATTAAATAAATTTTCTCCTCTCTTTATAGGAGCCAAAGACCACCCCTAAGATACCAGCGGATCAGAAAAATATTAAGAGACGCTCACTGAAGGTGACATTTTGTATGAATGGTTGGTTAAAGTTTGCTGTAGGCAAAAAGAGTGCTGGCTAATCTGTTGTTGACTTCTAGAGTTTACAGGAACAAGAAGAGAGGCTTCGGCTACAACAGGAGAAACAGCGGCAGAAGGAAGAAGCTAAAACTGCAAAGGAGAAAAAGAAGGAAGATGCTCGCAAGCTAAAGGAGGAGCGAGAAAGGGGAAAACGTGAGAAAAAGGAAAAAGATGACCGCGAGAAGCGGGAAAAAAAGGAGAAGGAGGAGAAAGAAAAAGCAGAGAAGTTAAAAGCAAAAGAGGAGCAACGTAAATCAAAGTTAGAGTAAGTAAAATTGTTTAAACTTTTTTTTTGCAGGTTTTTGGTTCCACTAATTTGGTGTGCTTTCAAAGATATGCACAAAATAGATTGCGATTGGTGAATATTTTGCTGCTACCTTATTTCAGGGCAAAGCTTGAAGAGAAACGCAAGAAAGAAGAGGAGAAGCGAGTGAAGGAAGAAGAGAAGCGGTTGAAAGAAGAGAAAGACGTAAGTTCAGCTAAGGTGATGTCATTTTACTGTAACTCTGCCACAGCAGCTTCATTGACAATGTGTTTTTTTTCCCCAGCGTATCAAAGCAGAGAAGGCAGAAATTACACGGTTTCTACAAAAGGCTAAAATCCAACAGGCTCCAAAGGTGAGAACATCTCATAATATCACATGTCACAGTACGGTCAGGCTGAAGTCATTATTAAAACCTGTCGTCTATATCTTTTTATGAAGTGTTTTTGGCAAGTCATTTTAACAGGCAGTTTACTGTAATGCAATTCAAGTGGGTCTCAGTCTTAATGCACCAACTTCACTGAAACTTTGAACAGACTTTTGAAAGTGTGCATGAGGAAGTTTGTATTTCTTTATTTATTTTTAAATGTCTACATTCAGCTTCTCTAAAGAGGCAATTTGGAAAAAGCAAAACAAAACAAGAACTCCAAAAATCTTGGACTTGCACAAGTGTGGTTCATCTTCGACAGCAAGCAGCAGGTTCGGTGTCGCATATACAGTCAGTGGAACGTGTCATTTTCTCCTTTCAGACGCTCGCGCCTGCATGTGGCAAGTTTGCACCCTTTGAGATAAAAGAAAATGTGTCTCTGGCACCTCTGTGTCGGGTCCAGTGTGAGGAGTCGGCCCTCGAGGAGCTTGACCGCTGTCTATTAAACCAATCTGACGATGGACACACACTGAAAGACTGGATCGGGCAAAAACCCCGCCGGTCGGGGCCCACCAAACCCAGACAGTCCAAGTCCCTGCGGTGAGTCCAACATTTATTTAATAAAATTATTATTGTATTTTCCCTACTGGTCTTTTGCCGGTTACACAGCCACGTCCATTACGTTTTGTATTTGTCACAGAGATTGTGTAATCCCCACATCACTTGCAGGATATATAGTATGTTGTAAATATAAAATAAAGAACTCGTACTCTAGTCTAGACTAATGACCAGGTTACACAGACAAGCAAAACAAAATTCTAGTTTTTGTTCTCCTTGTAAACAAACCACAACTTGAATGCCTTCACCCCTGTCTGCTGTGTGTCCAGTGAGTGTATAGCAGTAGAAGGACCCAACACGGACAGCGTGCCTGATCGTAAACATTACGGACCCATGAAGCTCTTAAAGTTCCACGCAAACTACCGTCCAGCGTACTGGGGCACCTGGAGCAAAAAGAGCTCTCATATCTCGCCGCGCTGTCCCCTAAGACAGGATAAGGTAAAGCAAAGTTGCATTAGTTCAGAGGGTTCAAGTCATGTGTAATCTTAACCGTACACCTCTGACAAATCTTTCTACGTTCAAGTTTGACACGTGTCATTGTCTGACTATCAGTTCAATATGATCTTTTTCGCTTCAGGATTTGTTAGACTACGAGGTGGACAGTGATGAGGAATGGGAGGAAGAGGAGCCAGGAGAGTCTTTGTCACACAGTGAAGGGGTGAGTTTCTCTAACGTCCCACTTATTGTCACGTCCCCAAGCATGTGAAGTCTGTCCTCCACATTTGGCCCGTACGCTGAGGGAGCAGCAGTGGTGTTGTACTCGAGAAGCATTGGGTGATTCCCGATGGCCAGTCATTCATGCTGAGTGCCAAGCAAGGACAGAATTGGAGCAGTATTCATAGCCTTTAAGAGACATTTTTGTTGTTTCATCTGCATTTTGGGTCTGATCATGGTAGAAAAGTCAAATAAATGAAACGCAAAAGCCTAATAGATTGGCTTTCGTCCAGGGGTGGCCAAACTTTTTGACTGGTGGGCCACAATGGGTTGACAGAGGAGCAGGAGCAGATGGATGGAGTGTTTGGGTGACCCACCTCATGAAAAAATGTATCATGGGATATGTAGAAAACATGTGCTTTAGGTTACAGCAAAAAAAAGTGTCTTTGAAGCCCCACAGTGTTCAGCTCTTTATTGGAATGAATCTTAAAAGACGGAAAAAAATGGATGAAATACAGCTACTTTATGACATGCTATTAATATAATAGAATTTATTTTTCTTTTGCCCATGTCTGCATTGGTCAAAACGTTTAGTGTCTTTTAGCGTGATGGTGTGAACAGAAGGCTGAATATTGTTTCCTGGAGATCTTTTTGATCTATTACAGTGTCAATGCTGAAATGTGTCACAAACAAGAGGTGATCATGCACGCTTTAAGACCTAAAACTGTTCTTTTTAGGAAGACGAGGAGGAAGGAGGTGAAGATGATGATGATGATGGCTTCTTCGTTCCCCATGGCTACCTCTCAGAGGACGAGGGCGGTTTGGAGGAAGAAGTATTGAATGCTTGCCTTTCAAAGCAACCTAACTCCCGTTCTGCCATTTGAGGCGCTAATAATTCACATATCACCCCTCAGGACGGCGGTGACCTCGAGAAACTGAAACTGCGTCAAAAACTGAAGGCAAGGGAGTGGGACGAGCTAATGTCCACAAAGAAGAAGATGAAGGTGCTGGAGCCAGTGGTGAAGGGCTGCATCTGGGAAGGACGCGTGCCTAGTCTGCAGCTGTTTCAACCTTACAGCGTGTGTCTGATCGAGCCTTTGCCCAAGGCGGACAACAGTCCAAGCCAAGAGGATCCGTCTCAGCGCAGTCGGCGGGAGGAGCAGCGTGAGTGTTTGCGTTAAAGAGTAGCCTGTGGCCTGGAGTTGATCATTAATTCTGGTTTCCTTGAACATCCATTCACTACGAGATGCATATCTCAAGTGTTGTTCAGCAAAACCTTTGGCCGGTAGCAGGTTTTTTCAGAAGCAAATGAAACTGGTTAATTGTTTTTCCAGTTCTGGTGCGGGGGGGGGGGTCAATTTCTTTCAACAAGTGGTGCGTGGAGCCGTCACCACATCGTTGAGCTTCAAACTGCTGGAGTCATTGGCTGCGTCTCCATTGCAGTTTTATCGCAAAATAAAAGCCCTATTTCTAAAATTTCGACAAAGTACATTTGCGATTTGCAGGTGTTTCCATTGAATGGTGCGAAGCGCGCAAGTCGCAATTGGGACGTGATTTGAAGAGAATTATGTTACGATTTTGTTCACGTTTGTTTGCTTTCAAGAATGGTTATTATATTTTTCTCTTTGATTACTTCCATCTCCTCCCTCGTCCAAACATAACGCACCATTTTCACTTGAAGTGAAATGGTCACATGACCCGTGCATCTTGTCCGCTGATGTGTAAATGCGAAAAAGTGTCTCCATGACACTTTTGCGATAAACCTCTATCGATATGTCTGGAAAAACCACCTCATGAGAGCGTAAAAACCTTTTTGAGAGGTTTTTGGAAGTTTAGGTGTTTCCATTAACAGTTTTTTTTGATTGTGATATTTAGGTTTTGCGCAATTCTAGGGGTAATGGAAACACAGCTTTTGTCTCGTCCGCGACGTCTCATCTATTGTGACACAGCTAGTCGTCAGTATAGTTTCCCGATTTCCATTCAGCGTGTGACTCTATGTGACCAGGGCATCACCCGTCCGTCAACTGACTGCTCCTTCTTTCCTTTCCTCCTCACAGTGCTCGGCCAGCTCTTGCCCCTGCTGCACGGCAACGTCAACAGCAGCAAGGTGATCATCACAGAATTCCAGGAGTTTTGCCGTCAGCAGGCGTCCTCCTCTTCCTCCCAGTCGCCCCCTGACCGCTGCAGTCCGCAGAGCTCAGGAGAAAACATTCCCACAAGGTGAGGCATCGGTAACAACAGACCCCCAAAATATATTATTATAATATAATATGTTATTTGAAATGTTGACTCAGATGCCAGTACATTTCAACATCTTCATATTGAATGTTCACTGCACAAAAGTGATGTCTGTTTCTTCCGCGTGAGCGCTTGTCCATCACCAACATTGATCACAGAAGATGAGGAAGTCAAAGGGAGGCTCGGCAGTTTAATCTAAAATGGTTTGGCCGGTAAATCTCAGCACAGTTGAAATGATTTTCCTCCGTCTGTTCAATCAGGATACAGGTGAAGCGCCTCATCAAGGAGCACGCTGTGTACGAGAAGCGCCCTGCCTACAGACGCTGCTGCTGGTACGTGCACTCGGAGGTTCTGTCCCGTTTTGGCCTGGAGGCTCTTCCTGTGCCCTGCCAATGGACCTACCTCACTGCTGGAGCCCGAGAGGAGTTGCGGGAGGAACCCCAGGCAGCCACGGGCTCTCAGGGAAACTCCCCGACCACCCCGCAGACCTCCTCCTCCACCACCCCGTCGTCCTCCAACAAGAGGAAAAGCACGGGCAGCATGTCCATCACCAAGTTCATGAAGAAATGTACTGACCGGGACAAGGTAGAGGAGCATGATTTTACTACTTATTTCTTTTAAAGTCAATCCATTCTGGCAAAAAAATGAGTGTAGGTAGAAGTTCTAATTTCACTCAATTTCATATCTTGTTTTCCAGACGGACGCCGTGGAGGCAGATGGTTTTCAAGCTGACACTGAGGATGACGACGAGTTGGACTGTGTCCTCATCTCCGTAGAGAGTGGTGAGTTAGAGAGGGTGGTAAAAGAGGTCCGACTACCACTTTTTGCTTCATTATATACAAAAACTGTGTTGTCAGACAAGCAGGAATATCTTTTAGAGGCCATTTACGCGAAGCCTGTGGTTTCACTGAAACCGCACTGACCCAAACCGTACTCTTTTGAAAACGCTCCTCAGGGTGGATTTAAAAAAAAAAAAAAAAAACTCTGCCTGCCCAGATTTGTGTAAATGCCGAAACTGATCTTTTTTGGAAACGCTGATGTCACAGTTCTAAACCCCTTCCTCTCCCCCCGCCCTGCAACCTGAGCGGCCGTGAGGTGCAGACGACCACTCACAACAACAACGACCACGTCAGGCAGCGGGCTAACTGCTACGAATGATCAGCCTGCAGTCTTCCCATTTACCTCCACTACAAACCGCAGACAGTAGTGAACAATAATACACAGTGCTCGTGGATCGATCGTGGATTGTGTGCAAAGTGAAAATAAACACAACAAAAGCAATTTGCAAACATCCTGTTTTTTCACTTTTTATTGATTTTCTAGGCAGGAAACCTAAATGACATAAATGTTAGAAAACTTTTACTGGCACGACTCCCAGTCAACCTTAACATGGACCTTTTCAGGCTTGTGTTAAGTAACTCGAAGCAGAAGTTCAACTCTGTCGTTTATCCACACCGTCTTTTCACAAGCGATCTTTCTGTTCTCTGTGAAGCTAAATGTTGTTAATGTGCTACCGCTTCTTTAAACACGGTGCGCTTCAGGTGTTCCTCTTTTCCAGCCTCAGAGAATAAACTTGCGGCGCCACACCAGGCCAGACATAGGTACTACATCATTTTCAGTCATTTCCAGCGTATTCGTGTAAACTGGAATTTTCTTTTTTTAATACGGCTTCGTTTAAACTCACTTTTTTTTTCTTTCTTTTTTTTTTCCAAGTACGGTTTCGAAAATGTGCGGCTTCAGTGAATCCCGTGTTCCTGTAAATGGCCCCTCAGTCTCTTCGATTTGTGCCATTATTCTGGCTTCCTCCTGCATTCATTCTTACAGGCTGAAGGTCATTGTTGTATGTAAGACCTCAAATGTTTTCCTGTAGACCCGAGCGGAGAGAAGAAGACCTCCAGCGGCGGAGACTGTCTAACTAAAGCCACGCCCCTGGATTCAGCAGCTCTACCCGTCAGCAGCGCAGCCTCGACACTCCCCACTGCCTGATGACACGGCTGACAGTCTCCCCCTGCCGAGCAGTCCGCCGCCTCCTCCCTCCTGGTTCTGGACCCGAACCAGATCAAAGAGATCTTATCGAAAGGAGTCAGCTGTCATCTCGCCTTGTACAATTTAGTTGTTAATATAAAAAAACAAAACAAAAAGCAGGGATTGGTTATCAAGGACGTGGGGGCTGTGCAGTGCTTGTTAATTTTGTGTAATTTTGCGTTGAGGTGCACCCAGGCATGCGTGACACAGCACAGGCCCCGATGGAAGATGGGAGCGCAGCAACGGCAACAACAGGGAAGATGAGCAGAATGGACATACCCGATTTTCAAGAGAAGCATCTACACCGTCGAGATAAGCATTGCACATGGTTTTTGAAACGTTGTTCATGGCGCTGCGTGCTGTCTAGTAAATGTGTAAATAGTTGACCAAAAATAAAAGTTTTGTGGGGGGAAATAGGAGGCTGAAAGTCTGTCTGTACATTTCCCTCGAATTCCACTGGGTGCATTTATTCTGCAAAATCTAACGTTGACAGCTCACTGCAGTAGTCGATAGACCAGTGTCATGTTTTATAAATATGTATTTTTCTGTACTTTCTTAAGAATACTTGAACAAGATAAATTCATTAAACGCAACTAAAAGTACTTTTACTGTCTTCTCATTATTCCTCAGCAGGTATTTAACCCTTTAGTTTAACAAATGTGTTTGGGGTATCAGTTGCCAAGCGCACCTTGATCCTCGAAAGGAAAATACCACTTAGAGGATTTGAAGGGGCTTTCATTTGTCACACTAAAATGTGGTTTTGATTCAATGCATCAGCTTTAGAAAACGTAATATCTAAACACAAGGGAGGTCAGGTGATGCTGACCGATTCATACAGACTGGAGCCACATTTGTCTTCTGTTGAGATGCACTGGAAGCCACTTTATTCATAGGGAGGATTAACAGCAACAACATTTTGACAACTTTTCCCTCAACTTCACTCACTGCAGTTGAATACCTGCGAGTGAAGCTGGGCAAAGAGCAGATGAGCGTTAGTGAAGTGTCCTGAAAATGAACAGGACCACATACTTATATTCAATTCAAACCAAAATAGTTTTAAGGACGGTCAAGATCATTTGTGTGAAACTTGCTTTGAATGTGGTCAAGATAATTAGAGGTAGTCTGTTCAGCTCAAACTGAAATGCATCTATGAACTTACCTGGAGTTGTGTACAGCAAGACCAGAGTCAAATAATAAGTAATTACTCAGTTAGTGTTAAGAAGAAAAAAAAAGGGGCCTCAGGCCTTTACAGAAACTGTTTTATCCCATCAGGCATGATGTCAAAACACAACTTTTCATTAAAGCTGACCTGACATGACCACTGCCACATTCAACAACAGAAACACAAATTATTATATGAATTTGCAGGAAGTTGTAGCAACATAAATGATCTAAGACCAGCGCAGAGCAAAAGTTTTGTGGGATTCTTGTCATTTCATATTCAGTGCAAAGTCATGACTCCTCGACAAATAATCATCTCAGATTTTAATCTTCACATGGGGGTGCAACTGCACTTGAGAGCAGGTCTAGGCGGTTGCAGCAGACTCCTACCACACCCCATTACACCAGTTTGCAGAAACAGACATTGTTTAAAGCCAGAGAAGGCAAATCAAATTGAGAATTTAAATGACTTTTAAAATCTCAGATACAACCAGTGCACAGAGACAATGACTCAGCAGCTTCTATAGTTTCCTGTTCTGTTTTAGGGGAGCTTTTTATCAATAAGCAGTGAAAAACAAGCTGAATTTGAAGAAAATTCAGGGCTATTATTAGAAGACTATCCCCAAGTCCAGATGAGGCTGAAAAATACATTTAACGTCTAAGTGTGCAAAATTGTACTGTGACAGTTTTTTTTTTAAATGCTTATATTGGCCAAAAAGGGAAAAAGACCAAACTGGATGATCAAGACAGATGATGCAAACAATATGATGCAAAGAAAATGTGAACCCAGGCCTCAGAGGTTGCTTAAATCTCTGTCTCATTGTAATAGTTGACACACTGACTATGGATGAAATTACAAGTCTCCCTTTAATAAAAAGACAGAAGCCATCTGCTGCGGAAAAATGAACAGATTCACGAGGCTACATCACGTTTGTATTCTCTGACTGACTGAGGAATCGGAGGCGTCGCCCTGCTATTGAGGCGCACCAATGTGCTGACACAGTTAAAGCGAGATCTCTCAACATGCCGCAAACGTGCAACACAACTGGACTGTTAAGACTGCAGGGAGCAGCACACACCGTGGATGCTGCTGTCCGTTAACTACACGGTATTAATAATCACTCGGGGTGCAACAGAAAATTACACTTGTCATTTCCTTCAAAAAAAAAAAACCTGGCATGGCCCTTGTGTGGACAAGAGGGGAGGACGCTGTGCGCAGGATGAAGCTGCCCCCACCCAGCTTGTCACTGCTACTGAACCGTTTTACAGAATTTGTGAAAAATAAACTTGTTTGCAATCTTTTTTTTGTTTTTTGTTTTTTTACAGGGACAACTTCACGCCAGCCGTAGTGCCATTAGGGGAGGTACAAACGTTAGCAGGGGCAAGTGTGGGTAGGCGGGGGTCTCCACGCTCCGACTGGGTGCTCAGCTCATGGTCCGAATGCTTTCTAGCAGCTCTGGTTTGAGGAGGGTGGGACTCTTTCCGCCTGCTGCAGCGATGTCCGCCTGCACAGCTGCGTCCCAGGCAAAGGTGAGTAGAGCTGCAGGGACCTGGTGACCAAAAAAAAACAACAACCTCAAGTCAGGCTGCAAATACTGGTGTGTAAATGGCTCAAATGCATGGACTTCAGTGTCCTGGTGGTGAACGGGTTTTTTTTTTTTTTTTTTTACACATTTTTGTGTTTGTGCACATGAATGTTTTCAGAAAACAAGGCAAGCCTTGAAAGTTTTCAAAATTCCTGATGGTAGTACTTCAGGACATATTGTATAATACTGTGCCGCCGTTGTCCCTATTAAAAATGCTTTGCTTTGTCTACACCAGGGCGAAAGAGTTGATCCAACCCACCAGGTTACTCTCGGCGAGCGCCACGTCCTCAGACTCATGGAGTTTCTGACCTCCGGGAGCGATGAGCTCAAAGGGCTGCCAGCCATCCACCAACGATTCCCGAACAAACCCAAAGAGCACCGGCAGTCGATCCCACGCATAAAAGACACCTTGAATCACATACACGCACAAATCAGTTCCACGTCCACCCTCACTTGTTTCTCCATGTTGAGAGGACGTTCTTAACCTTGCAGCAGGTTCCCATCGGGCAGTCTGATCCTCAGCAGGGTGTAGTTGTATTTTCTCCTCTCCCTCTGCTCCTCTCTCTCCCTCATGGCCTTCGTGCGCATCATTGTGTTCTTCTCCACTAAATCAGCCCTGGGAGAAACACACAAAGGTCACAGCTGTTTGATGTCCCGGTGGACAAACACCTGCAACAGTCTCCGCAGTTGTCTGTGAGGGGTGACGATGTGTTCCAAGCCCATTTGACGTTGTGACAAATGCTGAGGGTTGTGCTGCAACTGTGTGGCTGGAGGTCTTACAGGACCCAAAACGTGACGATGAGTTGTGTAGTACGCTGTGTTGTACAGGTCTTACATTGCTGAGGCATCAGGTCGCTAGTGGATGAGTTTTTAGAAACGTGCATTGGCAATGTAAGTACATGGTGCCACATGCAAAAGTTGTTGGTTCACTTCATGTACCTCTGTTGTTGCTCCTTCTTCAGCTCCTCCGCCGTCAGGTTGTAGAACTCAGGTGGCAGCTCAAAGTGTTGGGCGTTGGCCGATGCCCTGAACGCCTGCGGCTGTCTGTCCAGCTGTGCTCTGACCGGCTCTCCTCTTTGGAGACGATCTCTCCTCTCCTTCATCAACTCCAGAGCATCGGCACTGTGCTCTGTTAACACCAGGAACTCTTCTTCTTCATCTGCTCCCACGACAAAAACAACAACTTTAATGAGCAAAGGCCCGGCTGGCCATCTTGAGAGATGTCTCGGGTCTGGCAACATGCAGCTGGCTGAAATGCTGCTTCATCAGCATTTACCTTGGCCCTCTACAGGAAGCATGATGCTGGTGAAACCTAGGGCCTGAAGAAACTCTCGAGTGCCCTCCACCGGGCGCACCTTCTCCTGAATTGCATGAAAAAATAGGAGTTAAAGAAAATCATTCCACTTGTGTAACAAATATGATACTTTTAAACATCGCTGGGTAAGCACACCTGGAACACCTTGTTGCTGAGTTTAATCTTCCTGTATTTCTCTTCTGTTGGATTCTTACAGATATTGTCAACATACCTGTTGACAGAACAAGTGGAAGACGTGGGAATTTGTAAGAATAACAAAAGAATTGAACTCAAGTTCACAGTCAGTCTCTGCTGGATGACAACCTTAAGATTTGCCACGGTACCAGGCGTCTTACTTGCTTATGATGTCTACGGCGGCTTTCACTTTCTCTCTGTCTTTGTTGAAAGTGTGCACCATCATCACGGAGGCCTCCACTTCATCCTCCTCAAACCGCTGCCAGGAACAACACAGTGCAAGTTGTATTAACATCACACTCGAGAACACTCTAGATTCATTTCCAGATTAAGGGGCTGTGTTACTAGGAAATCATGGAAAACTTCCATATTAGCTAATAAGATGACAACACGTGTGCAGACCTACCATGAAAATGGCTTCTTTGATGCTTGCCTCCCTGTCGCTCTTTGTCAAAGAGGCTCCGGTCAGCGGACAGGTGAAATACACACCGGACACTGACAGGCAGGAAAACTCTTGAGATCGGGGAAGCACTTGAGATCCCTAGAAAGGTTACCCAAACATAAAAAAAAATAATACAAGGACTGATGGCTGGATCTAAGGAAGATCCAATAGAGTTTATTACGAACCTCTGCGACTGCCTTTTCACTCTCTGCCAATGCAACGGCCTCAGCCTCCAGCTCTCGTTTTACTACAAGGAAAGAGGAACATTCATAAAAAAAAAAAATAATGATAAAAATTATGAAATAAATACAATTACAACGACCAACCATTTCACAAAAGCAGCACTGTGGAAGTAACAACACAAGGATCGAGGATTACACAAATTATTATGCGGGCATGTAGCTTCAACACAGATTACAGTCTTTAACTGTGGACACAACAGACAGCAACCCAGCCATTAAACCGCACACACACATACACAGCACAGTTTATGCTTGCTGCTCCCACCTTGGTTTCTAATGGCGTCCTGGGAGGTGTGGACCTTTGGCCGCTGCCGCTGATCAACCCGGGCCAGGGCTGCGGCTCCGGCCCGCTGGGCTCCCTCGCTGGGCCCATGACGATGATTCCTGGTGCCGGAGCTGCTCTGCGCCGCCGCTCTTTCGGGCTTCGCACTGCATCAGTACAGCGGCAAATAAACTACGGAGGTCGCGACGTTGGGCACTGTTATTCGTACCTGGATAAGTTCACTTAAACCTGACAGGAAACTAGTGTAAAAGGCTAGACAGCTAGGCTACTTCCCAGGCAGACGTCCGCGTCCAGCCAGTCTACTTAACCTGCATTTGGAGAACATGGGCTAGTAAACTCGTTTAGAGATTAATGTAACTCTGTACTGTGACTGAAATTAGAGTCACCCCACTGGCTGAGTATGTATGGATTACATTACATAACATAACATAAGAGTACACAGTGCAAAGTAGCCGACATAGAAAGCGTCGAAAGAGTTACCCTTGCCTGCTAAAAGGAGTTGGTTTACCATAATGGTTATGAGCTAACGTTAAGCCATAATACTTGACAGCTCATTCAATTCTGTCACAGCTATCTGTGCGGCTAACGGTTTCCTGCCAAGCTTCGATAAAAGTCTTCTTTTCACCTGGTGTCTTCTGTTAGCGTCTTCCCAGGTCCCGCGGATTTGAATTTAATGTCCTTCTTAATGTCATCGAAAAACTTCTTCATGTCCCTCTACAGTCACAGGAAGACACTATTCACAGGAAACACAGATGAAAAACGCCTCTAGTTTAGCTAGGACAGGGACCAAAACAAAACCGCCTGCTAACTGAGAACTACTTCCGCCTCTCTAGCGATCGTGTGTCTCCCCCTTGTGGCTGGGTCTAAAACTTGAAAGATACTGTTGCGCGTCTGATTTTACGTATCCATTATAGGCCAGTGAAAGGGTATAACCAAAAAGAGTTGGACATATAGTGTTTTAAGTGACTTTAAACTTCCGCTTAAACTAATTACAATCTTCTTCAACCTGATAGCCATTTTGTCATGTCCTCTTTAAAAGTGTCACATATTAAAACATAAACAAAACGGCTCTAATCCTCTCTTTGTTGAGCAAGGGTTGTGTGTTTTGTGTGAATGACACAAATGTCTTTCTACTTTATTCGGCATGGATTCATTGGTTTATATTGTTGTCCAGAGTACACATGCACATTTATATGTGCTCTCTTAAAATTCTGCTGGCACCAGACATCTAAAATATAAGTATTCAATATAACCATGGGGGCTGTAGCCACTGACTTTTATTTTCTTTCCTGTTTAACATTTATTGAAAGAAATCCTTGTATACCCTCCCATACTCTTCTTCCACTATAGACACCCACCGGTTAATATGGAATAAAAAATAAAAAATAAAATAAAATAAAAAATACGAAATTATTCCAACGCAGCGCATATTGCAAATTATCAAAGCAAGATATGCAAAAAGTCAAAATAAGCAATAGCAATTTTCGTAAAAACTAAACTAAAATCCACTTAGACACATTTAATTAACGGGGTCTAAATAAATACATTGAACTCAAGTTTTTATTTGTTGGAAAGTTTAAAAAAAGAAGAAGGTTGGAACGTTTTTTGTTTTGTTTTTTAACTTTCCAACTTAAAACAAGAAAGATTTGTGAATGACACGAACCTGAGTGCAGGATAAGTGGCGAAAGAAAATAGAGGAAATGTGTAATATAGTTAATTAAATTTACGAGGCGTAAACGAACGCATCAGCGCGCCCTCTTCCGTGGCCGGTGCAACCATAGATATCTATGGGTGCAACTGCCACGTCAAACGTGACGCTACAAGAGGTGTAGACCGGGCAGCGTTTCCCAGTGGGAGGCGTCCCACTTTGTCCAGTGTTCACCACTACTGCGGTCCTAACAAACGGAGAACACATCACAGAGGTAAGACTCAAGTGTTTTGTTTTGTGTTTTTTTTTTTTTTATTATTATTATTATAATTATTTAAACGGTACCTCATACTTTGTCACAGCTATCTGTTTCTTAGCCGTTTAGCTGCTAGCATGATGCTACGGTGCTGTCACTCGCCGTGCTGCTCCTGTCAACGCAAGCGTCCATACAGTCTAACGGAGCCAACACTTGAGAGTCTGACCTGCAGGGCTTCATCACACCGTTTATTTAGGGAGACATATATATATATTTTTTAAGTTACTGGCAGAGCATGTTAACAGCGTCCTGATGCGGAGCTTCAGCTTCAACACGCTGTATCAGTGGACCCATTCAAACAGAAGTCTTAACAAGGCTAACAGCTACTAACTTCACGCTCATATCTCAGGATATTTTTTTTTAATTCTCACCAGAACACTCAAAACCAGTGCCGTTTTTTTTTTTTTTTTTTTTTTTTAATTGTAGGCGTATCAGTATAAGAACAACTAGCGTATTGAACTCCACCCTGGCATGTAAGTGGTATGTTGACTGTTGTGTTCTATGACCAGTTATGCGAGTTTGACGAGCACTAAATTGGATTATTACGTCAGTCCAATAGACCCTAAAGTGGTTAGGTGGTTACCCTTAGTGGTTATGCATATCAAACTATATTTGTTATTTCAAATGTTTTTTGTTCGTTTGTTCTGCTGATTTGCCATGAGAAGTGACATGCCTTCATGTCCAGTCTGTAAATGATTTCATTTTCTTCTGTTACTGTGTGGCAGTGTTCGAAAGTGAAACTTCTCAACATGGACCCAAGAATCGGTGAACTGGCCAAAAGGTTGGCTGAGGCCGACCAGGCTCACCTCCTGCAGTTCTGGCCTGAGCTGAGCCCCACAGAGCAGAACAGCTTGATCCTCGACATGGAGGGTATGGACTTTCAGGAGATCAACGGTTTCTTCAAGAGCGCCATGGAGACAACCAGCTGCAGCAAGCAGGAGAAGATGGACACTCGCATGGAGCCAGTGCCTCGGGACGTACTGGGGAGTGTGACCAAGGACAGGGATTGCCTCAAAGCCTGGGAGCGTTTAGGTGGGGTCCTTTAAGACAGTCGCTGCCTTGCTTGTGAAATGTTTCTCAATCACATTCTAGAACATTGGCAAAGTAAACCAAAACCAAATGTAATCCTGAATGTGTTTATGGTTTTTGACTGCGGGGAAGCAGAAGCGCACAGTTGCTTGTTATGAACTCAGAAGACAGTTTCTGTATTACTGTGGAATAAAAACGGGGCATAAACCCAGCAGAAGCTCTTGAACACAGCAGTTAAGGATTAATGAACACCTTAAATATGCCGCGATGGCCCACTGCTAAGACAGAGAGAAGATTCCCTGGAATGTTTCCGGGAAGCCTTAACAAAAGGATTAAAATGTCACGAGATGACACAGACGCTTTGATGTTGCTGAGAGAGCTCAGGTTTCACCAAGTGATAGCGATTTGTGAGGATTTTTGGCCCGATTAAAACAACCACTACTGATTTAAACAAAAAAACAAAAACAAACCCAGAGCTTATGTAACAGCTCAAGAAAAGTAAACACTGATCAGTGGTTGGGAGTGCTCTCTGTGTTCGCTGTGTGGTTGTCTATACTCTCATAAGGAATCCCATCTTGTGTCAATTTCACATGTGAGTAACTGAGCTTGTTATTCCTTATACTTTACGCAATCTCTCCCGCTCCTCAGCCCATTGCAGTGGGGGTCTGACCACTTAGTGAGTTTTTTTTTCCCCCTAAATCTGCACTCTTACTTCCCCTGATGGGAGGATGACGGAGAGAACAGGCACCAGGACACATCTGCTTTCGATTTAGGCCTGACGTAAAACAGCATCACGGCTTGACCCTCATGTGTGAGGTCACACTGTTCTGTTGCTACCAAATCTTGCTTGGGTGTGGGGCGTGTGTGTCAGAGAGAGGGAGAAACTTCCCCAGAGTTTGGGTGGGTTGCCAGCCATCCCAAGCTCCTGGTTTTGCACTTTGGTATTTACTGGAAAAAATGCAGTTTTTGTCATGTGTTTGTGTATCGAGTCACTTGGCAGCAGCAGTTTACATAAGATGAATGGGGAAAACCCATGAACTACCATAGTGCTCCCGGATCACTGTAGTTCTGTTAGTAGCCATAGACTTTTTAGCATTGATGTAACAAATGCTCTTATTAAGTGAGCTCATCTGTGTTTTTGTAATTTTATTTTTTTAAATGTAATTTCAGAAGCAATATTGTTTTCTATTAAAAAAAAAAACAAACTTTCTTCCAGTTTTTGAACTGCTCTGTGCTTTTCCAGGTCTGGAGTGCATCGCTCAGAATAAAGTGGCCGTCCTGCTGCTGGCGGGGGGCCAGGGAACCAGGCTGGGGGTCTCTTATCCCAAAGGCATGTACGACGTGGGGCTGCCGTCTCACAAGACCCTCTTTCAGATCCAGGCTGAACGCATATTGAAGCTGCAACAGCTGGCTGAAAAGGAGCAAAAACCCAAGTGCTGTATTCCCTGGTAAGACGTTCAATTGCCTGTCCCCTGAAGCACAGCTTCACGTGTAGAAGATTGCATCATCTGACACGTCCTTCACTTTATATACTGTTGGATTGCCTGATGTTTCAAAGGCTCCTGTCACTGCACCAAAGGAAGTTGTTGCTGTAAATGGATAAGTCATAGGGCGGACCAAAGGCTTTGGAACGTGAGACAAGGAGCATTGTAAATGTTAGTGCTCCATACTGATATATGACCGTGCAGATAAGATTTAACAACCATCAAATTTTATGTTGGGGTCGACAGCAGGTCTGTTACTGTAAGGAAGTTGGACATTTGTTAATCAATAGTATTATTGTTGTCAGTATGAGGTATTCATTTTTTGTTATTGTCTTCACTTCAGATAGTAAATGTACTCACTTTAATCACTTCAACAATTATCTCTGAGAGCAGGTTTTCCAGCAAAGGTTGTTTAAGATGAATTTGCAAAGAGGAAACCAACTCCTGTGTTGCCTTCAGGTACATCATGACCAGCGGCAGGACGATGGAGGCCACCAAGGACTTCTTCTCACGACATGACAACTTTGGCTTGGACAAGAAGAACATCGTCTTCTTTCAGCAGGGAATGCTTCCGGCCATGGATTACAACGGCAAGATCATCCTGGAGAGCAAAGGGAAGCTCTCCATGGCACCTGGTGAGGCCGCTTGGGTTTTCAAGCTTTTTTTTTTTTTGGCTCTTTGGGTTCTTTTATTGTGTTTGTTTTGGTTTAAGCGTATATGTTCAAATGGCTTTTTTTTTTTTTACTGCTCTGCTTTAGATGGCAATGGGGGTCTTTACAGAGCACTGGGGAATCAGGGTATCATGGACGACCTGGAGCGGCGGGGGATCGAGTTCATCCATGTGTACTGCGTTGACAACATCCTGGTCAAAGTGGCCGACCCCGTCTTTGTTGGTTTCTGTGTGGAGAAGGAGGCCGACTGTGGAGCCAAGGTCGGTTACAATCTGTAGATGAGCGATAGCCAGTGGCTAATTAAAAGAAAGGTATAAATGTTTTACTTACAGCGGGCTCAATTTAGATTTGCATATATTTAAAAGAAAGAAAAATAAATCGGTAAACCAGCTGCAGCATGGGTACATTAACACACAGATGGACAAAAATAAGAAAAATCAACAATTTATGGGGTGCAGCAAAGCCGCTAGTGCAGAGTGGTAAACATGGTGGTGGATTATCCAGGTCTGTTTGAACTCCAGGAAGCACCAAAGGTTCCAGGATGTCGAGTCTTACCTTTACAGTGTGTGTCTGCCTGGCCTTTTAGGTGTGGTTTGTTGTCCGTCTACTCTGGTAGTTTTCTTGGGGATGCGTGCACTGCGCGTCTTCTACCGCTAGGTGGAGGTATACGGCACGTTTTCCAATCCTTGATGTTTATTGGGCAGCTGATTCTTATTTTTTCTGTGAACTATAAAGTTGGAAAAGCAGCAACTACTAACTACAGCCCATGAAACAATAATTCAGACGTCAAACCTCGCAACAAATATTATTGGCAAAAGAAAATTGAGAACAGAAAGTGTCTAAACTAAATAATTGTTCAACTCAGTATTTGTTTTTTTTTAATTCAGTTTTCCACGGCCTGGCAAAATATCACCTGTCAGGAAAAGGCAGAGTTACATTTGGGGTCTTCACTCTCATAAACCAACAGCAAAAAGTCTCTTAACAGTAGAAATAATTTCTTGCAACATTGTTAGGCAAAGCAGCATACTATATGTGTGCACATAATGAAATGGCATGTGCAGTTCAGGCCCTGGTGGCTTCGGACTGACATGAAGGGATCAGAGCAGAGTCGCTGCAGTTCATGCAGCGCCGCTGCAGTTCATGTGGCTTCACCTCCCCCATCCCATCACCACCCCAACCCAAGTGCCTCACCGCAGCTCGTCCACCAACCCCCTCATCAGGACTGCGCTCTGTCATTAGCCACCAGCAGATGGGGAGAGGGTTGTTTCACCCTCGGTGGACTTTTTAACCTGCTGGCTGCGTAATGTGGATTTTATTCCACCCCTTTGTCATTAGCCAAAGCTTTAGTCGAGGTCTGAAGAGGAGCAGTTGGAAATTGTGCATGTGTAACTTTTTATTTTTTTTTTTGATGTAATTTCCTGTGCGGCGTCTTAATTGTTTAGTTCTGGCCATGTGTTTGCTACCTACAAGTGAGAGGAAGAGGGTGGTGCTCCTGTCTCGCAGGTGGTGGAGAAAACCAACCCAACGGAGGCTGTGGGCGTGGTCTGCAAGGTGGACGGCTGCTACCAGGTGGTGGAGTACAGCGAGATCACGCTGGCCACGGCCCAGAAGCGGAGCCCCGACGGCCGGCTCATGTTCAACGCAGGGAACGTGGCCAACCACTTCTTCAGCTTCTCCTTCCTCAGAGATGTTGTACAGTAAGACGGACACGCGCGCTTTTCACTTGGGAGCCTCCGACCGTTGAACCACAACCAAAAGAAGAGGTTCGACCGTCCGCTGATGTTGTTTCTCCGCGTTTAACAGCAAGTATGAGCCACAGCTCCAGCACCACGTGGCCCAGAAGAAGATCCCCTAC
Organism: Nelusetta ayraudi; assembly: GCF_046127955.1. NCBI lineage: Eukaryota > Metazoa > Chordata > Actinopteri > Tetraodontiformes > Monacanthidae > Nelusetta > Nelusetta ayraudi. The sequence goes on along the minus strand of NW_027466109.1, from coordinate 1,732,792 downwards.
GTGGACGCCAAGGGTCAACTCATCAGTCCCGACAAACCCAACGGGATCAAGATGGAAAAGTTTGTCTTTGACATCTTTCAGTTTTCCAAGTGAGTACCGGTGGAGTCATTTCTCACGGCAGCGCTGCAAAGCATCAGACTGAAGTTTCCGACTCCCGAAAAACATCTCGCTTTCCACGTTGAGATTTATCCTGCTTCTCTTAAGCCGCTACTAAATCCATCTTTAGAGTGCTTGGGCTGCAGTTCAAACGTTTCTTTTTTTTTTTTTTTTTTTTAATTCTTCCAAGAAATGGCTGGATACTGAATGTTCCTGGCTCTGGGGTTAGGGGGGGTCTGACTAGTCCCTGATCTGTCCTTCTATGCTTCCACCAGCCTCCTACTTTTTTTTTTTTTACTTTTTTTTTTTTACATCGCTGATCTCCATCCCAGCAGCTCTCGCCCAGTGCCGAGCTGCGCTCCGCTCCGGCACACTCAAAACGCAGACCTTGATGGAGTTTTACGAGGTGTTAAGCAGTTCCACCTCCTCCGGCAGCTGCGTGACATCAGCTTCTGAGTCACGCCACTGGTAATAGAACCTTACGTCTCACGAACGGATTCCTGAAGTGACGGAACGACCAGGAAATGTCCTGCTTCCTTCAAGCTTCCTTGGTCGTACGTCCGAGTGTCGTGCAGGCGTGAGCAAACTACGGCCCGGGGGCCATCAGCGGCCCGTTGAGCTTTTTAATCCGGCCCGCCAAACTTGAAGAAATTATATTAATAGTTAGCAAGTCATAAAATAGCTGTATTTTGTCGCATTGTGTCCCAAAAGGAAGTTTGTCGTGTACGAGGTCCTGCGCGAAGATGAGTTCTCGCCCCTGAAGAATGCCGACAGGCAGGATGGGAAGGACACGCCCACCACGGCGAGACACGCCCTCACCTCCCTCCACCACCGCTGGGTGCTCAACGCAGGCGGACACTTCATCGACGAGAACGGCCGACGGGTGCCAGCCATCCCCAGGTGACCGCTCTGCGCCTGATCAGAAAACACACACACACACACACACACACACACACACACACACACACACGCACGCACTGACATTGACAGCATCCGTTACAAAACTTTTTTTTTTTTTTTTAAGGGATTTCCATTTTTGGTGTATTTGTGATTTATATATTCTTTTTATTCTTCTTTTTTTTTTATTACACGTAAAATTCCTTTTGCCTGACATTCCCTCTCATTCCCTCTCATTCCCTCTCACTCCCTCTCACTCCCTCTCACTCCCTCTCCTCTCATGCTTGGTCTTGCGCCCGTGCGTCCCGTGCAATGTTTCCAGAGACGGAGCAGCAAGCAGCGTCTCAGATGATGGCAAACCAAAGTAATTATTATCGCTCCTGCAGCTTTTCCCATGCAGGGTGGCGAGGTCTCGGCTTTCTCTCTACCTTCCCTCCTTCCTCTCCTCCTCTCCCACGCTCCGACGTGTTAACACAATGTTAAATTCCCTCTGAGCCGCCCTGGCACTCTCTGCTCCCTCCCTCGTGCCAGTCTGTCGCCGGTTCCTCCTGTCTCTCTCCTCAGCCGCTGCGGCTGAAAGAAATGGAGGCGCGGATGGAGTTCTGACAGCGTCGCGTAGGCCCTGCGTCCCGGGGTCGGATGATGTGCAGCCGTAATAACCTGCTGACAGTTTCACTTTCCTCCTTGGACGGTTACTACTAATGCGCACTCTGCGCTTGCATGCTGGGTAAAGGCAGTCGGCGGCAGCTCTGCGGCAGGCGACCACCCTGAGGGCCGGCCTTCCACTGCTTGCTTCGTCGGCCAAATCCACCTGCTTTCCTGAATTTATTCATTTAGCTTGGAATGGGAATGTGTTTCAGCAACATTCATGGCTTCCATGAATGTCTTTCCAGCTCCTCCAAGGTGCGCCTCTCCTGCCGAAACCTTCAGCTTCTTCCACCATCGGCCGCTCAGAAGGTTTTCAGTGTCCCGATTCTGAAAACAAACCATCGGCTGATGGGAATAATGTGATCGCAAAGTCCTGCTGCACCATTATCCATCAGTCGTCCGCCTCCTTCCGGAAGGGCTTGTGTTGCGGGTCTGCTGACTAATCACTAGTTGTCTTTGGGAATGACGAAGCCCTTATTCGCTCCCCGTCGAGCTCTTCTCACGAGCAGCTCCAGCCGCTCTCTGAGCCCATCGCTCACTTTTTTTTTTCTTTTCTTCTTATTTTCTTTGGACCCTCCCCGGATTTGCTCCGTTCCCGACGCAGCCTGAAGGACGGAACGGACTTGCCAATCAAATGTGAGATCTCGCCGCTGGTGTCCTACGGGGGAGAGGTAAGGAGTTTGAAAAAGGAGGATTTATTCCCCCCCACCGTCTGTCTGTCAGCCTGAATCAGTCCCTCGCTCATTGTGTCTGTGCAGGGCCTCGAGGAGCTGGTGGGGGGACGAGACTTTCGCCCGACGCTCATCATCGACGAGGACGGAGTCCATGAACTTGTGAAGAACGGCATTTAGACGATGAAGGAAACCGACTGGCGGAAAAACCTCCAAGCGCATCTCGACTTGCGTGGCAAGACACTGTGACGTCACTGCTGTGCAATATTTAAAAAAAAAAAGAAAAGAAAATGTCATGCACGTGTTTGTCAGTAAAGGCCACCCAAATATGACTGGAAAAGGAAGACAAGGGGCCTTGTTTATTTAAGGCAGAATTCTTCTTTTCTTTTCCTTTTTTTTGGGCTTTCTGCGCTATGTAGCTCATACGTATTCTGGTGTGGGTCTCCACTCCTGCTGGTTTTACACTTGAGGAGAGAGAAAGGAAGGAACCCCCCTTTCACACTGGCCAGATAAGTTTCCCCCTCGTGTGCATCTATTTACATCTTTATTTTGGCCACAAGTTTTATTTTTCTATGCACTAATAGATGCTCCGCAGGTTGAAACTTACCTTCTAATTCAGATCATCCGGTGATTTGCCTCCAACATCCAAGTCAAGAGCATAAGTGTTTCTCATTAAGGGTGTAATCATGGTACAATATAACAGGGTTTGTGTGTGTGCGGGGGGGGGTTATTTATAATATCTTTTGTTGATAATCGCGGGGAAAATAAAACATATTTCAGCTTGAGATGCCCTGATTTCTATCACCTGTTTATTAAATAATGTTTACTATTGAAAAACCTTGTGCGAGTTGTTTGTGCTGTGTCTCCTTCTCGCGCTCACTCTAAAAGCGTTGGCCACCTTTGCCATGCGGATTAGCAGGTTTTCCGACAGGCCGGTAAACAACGCGAGGCGGCGAGCTGGAGCGCCGTCGCCTCTGCAGGCTGTGTTTTTTGCATTAACGCTCGCGGCGCGTTGAATCAGAGTTTCCAGCGCGCATGGTTCATGTTTAAGATGGGCCCTGAGCGTGCAACCGAGCTATAGCCGTGCAGGAAATATCCTCTGTGGCTTCTTCTCCACAGTTTTTCCTTCCCGGCTCTCTGAAACGTCCCCACAACGTGAAATACCTGCAGGGGAAAGAAATAAAGTCTGTACGGCTGCGCCAACAAACTGAACATACTGCGAGAATTTTTCCGCTCTGTTTTTGTTGTTCTTCAGCTCACAAAGGCACAATAATTGAATGTCGCGGCCATTTATGGTAACACATGTCACTTATTTTGGGGGATCAAGTAGTCGTTGACGCGTATTTGTCCAAATCATATACACAACAGCTCCAATGATCATTTCAATAAATCCCTTTAAGTCAGTGAAGAAGTTTAAAATGCAAAAAAGTCACAGCAACAGACTCTGTGACGTCAACATACGACTCTGACCTCTTGACCCGCACAATTGGCCTGTCTGGCCTGTTAAACTGCAGCCTCAGTCTGTCAAACTCCCCGTCCTTCACGCAGGCGCTTCACTCAGTGGAAACAAAAACAAATAACACGGCGGAGCTTAAAAGCTTCTGATTAATTTTGAAGAGAGCGCCCCGGCGGCGACAAACACTCCTTGCCTGCGTTGTTAATAATGGCGCTGCTGAAGGGAGCCCAGAGGTCAGCGGCGTAACGTCGGCCGCCGCCTGAAGCCGTCGGGAAGGAGAAAGGCTCTTTTCACTGGGGGGTGGAGGTGAGGAGGGTGGAAGCTTTCTGATGGAGCGTCGGATTCAAACTTAATTGAAACCTTATGTGTGGCATGTGGAATTCTGGGTCTTTGGCCTGATCCCAAGAATCCACAGAATGTGAAGGTTTTTTTTCCCCTCCCTCCTCCTCCTCCTCCTCTTCCTCCTCCCTCTCTCTTCCTTCTTTTTCTCCCCCTCCTTTCTCTCTCCTCTCGCTCTCTCTCTCTCTCTCTTGCCCCCATACATGCAGGAGTTTCTTACATCAGCCCAGAGAGCCGAGCCGGAGCCGCCGACGGATAAAGCTGGAAAAACCTTATCGACGGCACCGAGACGGCGAGAGGAGAGGAGGGTTCTCGCACGGTGACATCGTGCCATCTGGACTCTCACTGGAATAGCCTTCAGCCACCTCGGAGCAAATGATCTGAAAGGATAAAACGTCTCAGAAGTAAGTCATTCCTTTTCTTTTGCACACCTCCACCCCCCTCTCTCACGTCTCTCCGGCTGCTTTCTGGCTCCGACTGATTAAAGAGTTTTTCCAGTAGACGAGGAGAAAAATCTGAAAGTTTCCCCTTTCCGGGAGCCTCGGTTGCACGCTGAGCTCTGGAATTTAGTCGGTGGCTGATGTTTTTTTTTTTTTGTTTGTTTGTTTCATGAAAGAAAAGAGAGGAGATCCGAGTGAAGCAGTGCAGTTCCACATTCAACCATCTCTCTGACACGGTGCAGCTACAGCTGTTTCAAGTTGTTCTGTAACTGCATATGCACATTTTAGAAAGTGCTTGATCGCTTTTGCCCTTAAATACACTTTAAATTGTGCAAGCTGAGAAACATTTTCAACCTAATAACCTTTTTTTTGGAGGGGCAGGGGTTAAAGCAACAAGGTATTTTTGCACTCATATTCTACTCAAAATTAAAAAATAAAATAAAATTTAAAATAAATCAGAGAATTTGAAATAAAAATGCAGTCTGCTGGATTAACGAAGAGCAATGTGACACTGTATCCAGCAGAAGTATAGCAAACATTAAAAATAATATATCAAAAGACCACCTCTAAAACTAAACTCACACTTTCATATTTTTCTCCACTTTAATTGTGAGTCAGAAGTTTGAATCCCGGCTGAGTTTGTCGGCCACTTTGGACGTGTACTGCACTCAGCTGATGAAAAGCTTAATGTTGCTCGAGTTCCAGCTGCCCTCTCACACACACACACACACACACACACGGCCCGGTGCGTGTGCTGCTTGTGGTGGTGGAGGAGGTGGAGTGTCAGTGTTACGTAGGTGGTATGCAGGTGTCCTCCTGTGGTATGCGGCTGCTGGATGTCCACACACAGGCCTCTCTCTTCTTCTTCTTTCCCTGTGGTTACTCATCTCAGCACTCATCTGGTAGGTGAAGAGAGGCGGCGCTGCTCAATGGAGTAATTGTTACGTGCGCGTGTGTGTGTGTGTGTGTGTGTGTGTGTGTGTGTGTTAGAAGCGAATGTTTGAGATCTTTTCGTATCTGCACATACCTTTTTTTTTAACTGATGTCATTGTTCATTGTGTATCCTGTACAAAAAGTAGACATAAGTTGATGTGTCAAGTAGAAAAAAAAAAGAATTGTATACAACTTAAAAATACTACCATGGACAATTTAAAATATTTCATCCAGACCTTTAATTCATTTGTTTACTCTTTTTCTGAAACTATTTATTCACAAACCAGATGGTTTTTCACTCTGCAAAAAAACAATCTTAGTTGTTTTCTACATTTTCAGGCTATTAAAGTCAAAGGTAAATATGTACTTAACAAATCCAGGTTTACTGTGAGGTGCAGCGAGCATGTGCAGTCTTTAAATCGGCATCCATGTTACTCAAATCTGTGTATGGCAAAGGAGGAAGCGCAACGCGAGGCCGCCACACGCTCTGCCACGGTTCTCCTGCGCGAGGGGTTTGCGTCTGCGCAGCATCAAGCTTCAACGAGCCAAGTTCTGACCAAAGTTGACTCAGACCTATCTGGTTAATGAAAAAAACAAAACAAATAAAAACGACTACAGGAAGTAGAGGAACTCTCGCGTCCACTTGGACGGACCCTTCCTAATATAATTGCGGACTGCGCCTTTTTTTTTTTTTTTCTTTTGCCGTCCATGTTCGGTGTCAATATGCTCTTTGTCAAGACACCGGCGGTTTTTGCTGTTGACGTCTGCTGCACAAAGTGGTTGCAGTGAACGTGCAGTGTGTAACAAACTCTTTGCTGGTGTTTTCATTAGTTCAGACGTTGGCAAAAACAAGGAGGCGAGACTCAATCGTGGATGTGATCCAGCGTCGCGCACTGCATCGGCCGGCTGTGTGTAACCTGAGGCCGAATGCATAAATACACAAACGCACGCGCACACACGGAAGGCGCCCACACATGCTTAAACACACGATGTCAGCCGTGGCGCGTCCCTCGGTGACATCTCTTTTCAATTAGCAGGCCTTCCCTCCACAGCTTGGAGGCCGTCCTCTCATGAGGGCTCTAATCACACGGCCAACAACGCAAGGCTGTAATTTCCACTCCCCACTTTCAAAAACACGGCCCTGCAGGACGCGGGCAGCGCTCGCGCCGCTTTGATTGGAGGTGTTCTCCAAATCGATGCCTCGGAGCGCCGGAGAGGAGCAGCTGCGCCTTCCGCCCGGCTCCACGAAGCCAATGTTGCATTTGCTTAAATATATCCTCCTCTTTAACCGTGCCACTTGTCCGCCTCCGCGCCCCTGCACGTGCGTGAACCCCGACCCTGCCCAAACCCGGCGTCCCGCGCTCATCGCCAACCCAGCGCAGCAGGATCCGGTTACTCGCAGGCGAAGGCGGGCCGCAGCTTTCGGCTCGGCCGAGTCTGAGATGCAAAGCCACATGTGACAAATACGGAGTTGGCACGACCAACGTTTTTTTTTTGTTTTGTTTTTTCTCGAATCCTTTGATTTCGTCTCACGTGTCCGTATGGTGAGGAGCCCACAGAAATCGTTTTAGAAGGGGAGGGAAAACTTGATGGAAAAAGTTGATTGGATGAGCCCTGTGTTCGTCCCACCCAAGCAGAGCAGTCAAAGCTTCCTATTGGGGTGGGTGGACAGCATCAGTTCTGGTAAAACTGTTGCTACAACAAAGACCATGCTAATCCCTTTTGCACGTGCTAGGCCAGAGGTTGGCATGTCTCCTCATTGTCTTCCTCTGGGGGTTTTTATTTGTGGCTAGCAGTAGCTAGCTCCCTTCCCATCACTCCTGAAAAAGTTGAGTGGTTCTGGATTCCACTCTCAGTCTTACAGACGCCTGAAAACACCTTCTGGACTGGCAGGATGCGGGCGCGACTTCAGGGGCGGAATTTGTGAGATAGCTATGCGAGATATGACAACAATATTATTTTCGATTCCGTGAATGTGTGCCACGGCCGTGTTTATTTAAGGCTTCTGATTCGATGCACATGACAGAGGGGGAGACCACTCCAGTCCCAAAAACCAAATCACGACAGAGGAGGCAGAAAATAGAAGGTGCACACAAAAGTCCTCGTCTGGATTTTGTGGTTGCACACGTGGCCTCATCCTCCACCTCCCGTTTACAGGAACCGCTCTGATTTTTTTGTTTGCCCGAGGCTCGTTCTCTATCACCCCTGTCTCCGCTAATGACAGGCCGTTAGCTCGTTTTTTATTCCAGCATCAAACGGACCTCAGGACGCACTGCAGAAAACAGCAGATGACTTAATGACAACCCAGACGGCGGCAGCAGATAAGTTGTCGCTGCTGACGTATCTGACGCAGCTCAGACGGTTTTACTCTTCAATAAAACAGTTGTTGTCCACAAGTAAAATCATGTTTTGTAGCAACTTTGAAATTTAGCCAAGTAAGTTTCCAAAATCCTTATTTTAAAGGGACAAATTACAGAACATTTTTTTCCCTCCTCCGTGTTAATTTGACTGCAGGATTTAGTTTTCAGGTGTAATTACATGTAATCCGGTTTATTATGTGAAGTCATGTCTCCTGATTTATGTTTATGGTAGCCACCTTTTGGCTAAAAGCTCCTCAGAATGGTTCCTCTTTAAAGCTGCCAAGTGGTTGACATTTTTAAAATCCAAGCAAAAAAACAAAACATGCCTGCTTTTTCTATTTTTCCGCCTTTTTAGAACCTCTGAAACCTTTTTTTTTTTTTTTTATGTTTGTTCAATGTTTTAATGTTAATTTTTTTTTTTAATTAACATTGATTCTGGTACTCACAATATGTTTTAAGTTCGGTGAGGTTTTACTCTGTTGCCATTAATACGTCAAATGAATGACACTGAAGCATTCATGCAACAAATTTTAAAAAATTTAAAGCTGTCCTGTTTCATTTGAAATGCAATGCACTCATAGAAAGTGTTTATTGTGTCTCGTGAAGGGTCAGAATACAGTCCTCATCTGTAGCTGAGTGCACAAATGTGTGTGGAGGACAAGGGGGGGGGAAAAGAGTAGCGCTTCGTGGCATCGTCCCGTGTTTTTCCAATCTGACAGCGTGGCTGCCAAGTTTGCGATGTGGAAATTCAATCAAGATGAATTTCCATTTTGATTTTTGCATTTTAATGGGGGCGGGGGAGGGGGCGGCGACGTCTCTCCTTATGTAACAAAAACAAACAAATGTTACCATTGTGATTATCAAAATCGATTGGAGTAAAATATACATCTCACATATCGTACGGCTTGGAGCTGCAACTTCCTCTGTTGTACCTTCACACTTTCTGTTTCCCCCCTGGTGGCCAGTAAACATCACCCACCAACCACCTCTTTTTTTCTTTCTTTTTTTAACAAGCTCCTGCACGCTGCCTCCCCCGGCCCCGGGCGACAGGAGGCAGTGGCAGCGAGGCCTTCCAGCAGGTGTGCTCCTGCTAAAACAGCCTCCTAGCCTCCAGAAACCTGTCAGAGTGCAAGAAAAAGTAAATAAAGGAAGACAGAAGAGAGGCTAACTTCTGGAGCGCTTCGTTTAAGAGTTGCCTCGGCCTCCATCTGTTTCTGCTGCAGCTGCAGTTTCAGCCCCGGAGCAAATAACTGAGCAGGAAGACGTGACAGACAAAACTCACCAGGTGGATTTGAAGCAATGGATCTTCCACCTGGAGCCAAACTCTGAATCCGCCTTGTTTGTCGTGACGTGGAGCGTAAAATATCACAACGACACTTTGAGTTTTTGTTGGAACGCCTCTCTGCGGGTGGCACATGCTGATCGCACAGTAGGTGCGTTGTTTCCTGTGCAGCCTTCCCACCCAGACAATTTTATGACATTACTGTACTCCACGTATGTGAGTAGTGTGTGTGCGTGCGTGCACGTACAGCCTTGTGCAGGCATGTTCCTCATCCCCCACGTTTTAGCTGCGCGAGTGTTTACACGCCCTCACCTGGGTCTGATTAGGTGACGTGGTTCAGATCTCATCATAAAATAAAATGTGATGCTCGGGTGCAGCTTTTAGGGGCTGGAGGATGTAATGGAGAGCACATGTGGATGGTTGCGGTTGCGTGGCATGCATCACGCCAATGCGTCAGTCACCAGTGCGCACAAGAACCCACGCACAACGGTGCACAGATTCCCTGTGCGTGTGTGTGTCTGTGTGTGTGTGTGCAAGGCCTCCCGTGGTTTTTAGATTTAGTATGTGAGAAGCCGTGCAAAGCCTCGTGACTGCAGATGTTTTTTTGTTTTTTTTCAGATTACCAGTCCAATACGATTCTAATTTTTGCCATTCTGGACTTTTAATGGTTGTAAACGCAATTTAATTGTTAATTCCATTGCATTGTGCGGCTGCTGCTGCGTCATATTTGTTTTTATCAGACCTCACAAGCTTACTAAATGTTATGAACTTGTCAGAGGAATGTTCAGGGGCCACATTTGCATGGCTGCGCCAGCCAAGGATGTGTTCAGGTCAAGTTTCTGAGTCGTGCCGCCGCCCTGGTTCTCACACTGAGCCTCCCTGCAGACTTCCACCATCCAGGACAGGGCACTGTGACTAGTTGGTGCAGTGCTTGGCTCTTATTTACCCTCTTAACCTCGGCTGGTCGCCTGTAAAGCTCCCAGAGTGTTGACACTGCAGTGTGACAGAGGCAGGGAGGAGAGCCAGGCCGAGTCTGAGTTGTTGACTTTTCAGGCCCACTGAGGGTGCAGAATCTGGTGGTGCACCAAAAAAAAAAGTCTCTCATGTGCCCGGCGCGCTGCGTCCTGACCCTCCGAGAAAACCCAGTTGATTCAACAAACAAAACCGCCGTCCTGTTTGCGATGTCAGGGTTCTGCCAGAGGACATGAAACGGAGCAGGGAGGTGAGATGATTTTCTTTTTTGGGGGGCTGTGACCTCTGCAGCGGCCAGAACATTTGTTTTTCTTTGCGAATGACAAAAAAAAAAAAAAAAAAAATCAACAGTTGCACTTTCCTGTTTTGTTTTTCGCTTGCTTGGAAATGGTTGTTTCTGTATCTGTATCGCCATTGAGCTCTGCGGGTTGTTGGTTTTCTGGGAGGTGCTCCAGGGGAAGGGGATTCGAGGGGGTGGTGGTGGTGGTGGGGCGGTGGGGGGGGATCCTTCACCACTTCCTCTCTGAGCCTGGAGGGAGATGATATTTACGAGATGGAGGCTTTCTACACCCCTGAAGTCACAACCCACTTCAGTAGTCACAGCATTCAGGAGCACAACGTCCCACAATAATTTCGGCTTTCGTCAAAGTGCTTGAAATCAAATCACAGCCCCATTCAAACTTTGCCTGTGAGACTGGGAGACCACTTTGGATTGAGAAACCATAAGATAAACCTGGAGGTTCTCATCAAGCCGGTGAAATGTTTTATCAGCCTGACATCTGAAATTATCATATTATCATATTATTGACCACATTTGCTACTTTTCTTCACGTCATTATTATTTTTGTGTCAAAAAAATGAAATAGAACAATTTAACTTAAATAAAAGTCATGATCATTGGCTAATTTAGAAGGAAAATGGGGCTGCGATCACCTGGCAACGTTCAGGCTTATTGTTTTAAAGATGCTATCGCTAAATAAATAAAAGACTAGAAGTTCCTGCCCATCCGCCCCAACATGTGCTTCATCTGACCTGCCGCAACATTAACCACTCGTAATTTATACACAATAAGGTTTGAGCCCCGGTGAGCCGTCGGCTGCCAAACCTAACAGAGCGAGTGCGAGTGTGAGTGCAGGTTCAGACTAAAAAGAAATGCTGAAGAGCCGCTTTTACAGAATTAAAAAAAATATATCACCACGTTGCTGTCGTCGAACAGAACCAGAGGTCTCGGGATAATGTGCATCAGCAGCGCAGGTTCACAGGGAGGATCAAACAAGAAGCAGGACACATATCGTCTTGCTGACCCGTGGATCTCTGATGTTTTTCAATCATCTGCTGGAAAACAGATATTTTGTTTTTCACCATACAGACTTCTATGACCGTGTGGCCAAGAGTCCTGTGTTAGCTGTGGGCGGGACTTAGAACGAAGGGGTCAGGGCTGCTCACACACAAAGCCGCTGGCTCTTTTCACATTTTTTCATCAGTCGGTCGGTTCTGTATCATATCTCATTCAATCATTCATTCATTCATTCATTCATCTTCTATACCCGCTTATTCCTATTCAGGGTCACGGGGGTCTGCTGGAGCCTCGTGAAGGCAGGGTGACACCCTGGACAAGTTGCCAGTTCATCGCAGGGCCACATAGAAACAAACAACCATTCACACTCACACCTACGGACAATTTAGAATGTTCAATTGACCTCACATGCATGTTTTTGGACTGTGGGAGGAAGGTCCGTGTTGTGGCTCTCGTGTCTTAAATAGACGAAGTGAACTCAATAAAACTCCAAATTAGAGGCAGTTAATTGTTTTCTGTGTCATAGTTTCAAGTCCGCTGTGTTTCATTTTCGAAGTCGGCGTTATTTCCCTACAACCCCACAACTGCCCTCACAACTTGCACCTTTCCGCATCTTATTTTCCCTCTCTGTGCATGTCTCCTACCTGGGACCTGGGAGCCATGGGAAACTCACTTCATATCCTGAACAAACTCTCCTGTAGCTGCTTGATTGATTTTTTCCTCACTACTACTCTGGGATTCTTAAAAAAAGTATGAATAAAATTCTGACATGCAGGTGTCGGAGTGGTCCCGCTGCCTCTCCTGCCTTGGAAAGAGAGAAGCAGCTGAAGGGTTTGTGCAGCTGGTCCTTGTTGCGTTCCTCTGTCTCCGTTTCTCCATCTCTCTCCCGCTGCGGTTTGTGTTTTCATTCCAGAAAGATCAATGTTTTCGTAAGGCCATTGGCGAGAAATTTTATAGTATAATTGTGCTTCAAGGATAAAGTTTTGTTTTCAATTCATGGGTGGATTTAATTGATCAGGCTGGGAACTCATTGTCTTTGTCTTGGGAAAGAAAACAGCAGAATCCCGATTGCGTGCAGTATAAAAGCGTTGCCGTTCAGATGGTCCGACTCTCAGTTTTAACTTGGAGAACTTAATTGAATTAAAATGAGAAATTTCCCGGAATGGAACCTTTTTTCTTTGGAAGGCAGGATAGGATGTGAATGATTTTCTCCTTGCCCTGTTGTCGGAGGGCCCAAATGAAAGGGCAGTTTCCACAGCGGTGGCCTGTCCCAGTGCCTCCAGCGGCTCGGTGTTCTGGTGTCGCTAGGCGGGAAACCGCTGGTGGAATAATCAACTCGGGCGGAGGACGGTTCAGACATACAACCATTGAGACAAGGGTACAAGTGAATAAATAAAACATTTTGGAAGTGGCTGGAAATATTGCTGTCTTTTAGTTGTAGTGATTTATTGTGACAGAGAAAGTGTGTCCCATCATCTTAACCGTCCCGTCGTCATTTTTGAGTGGACATTTGTCTGTCTAGTGTTCGGTCATCAAATAAGAAACTTTATTTTTTCTGAAAATTCTGCTTATTTAAAAAAAAAAAAAAAAGGTTTCACAATGAAAAATGTCAGAAAAATTAAGAAAAGAATAAAATATTTTCCCTCTTTTAAGAAAAAAAATAGCGAAAATGATATTTGAAGGACCCTGTCTTTTTTTAAAAATTTTTTTCATGGTGAACGGTTAGGGAGAGCCTGAGAAAATGGTGTCACTCACTGTGCAAACACGTTCCCCTGAAAGCCTCTAGATGTGGAACGAAAGGTCAGTCACTTTCCCCCCGTCACGGCACAGACAGCCTTCACATAAATGTGCGTGCTACCACCCCCAACACACACACACACACACACACACACACACACACACACTTGACTCCCAAATGCTTCTAAAAGCCATCAGGTGTTTGTGTTTCATTAGCTGTGAAAAGCTATAGGAGGAGGGAGCTTAGCCGAGGCGGCTCAGCGGGAAGTGGCTGCAACCTGAGGCCGCAGGAAATGGAAGGGAAGGAAAGCAGCGGGATTATGTGCCGAGTCACAATGAAAGAGTCGAGTCATGCCATAATTAGTGTCACAAAACCGACCGTAAACGCCGGTTGCATGACACTGGCTAGAGGTGGGTTTATTTTTATTTTTGTTTCGTTTTGTTTTTTTGCTGGTTCCCTCTGTAAGGACTCAAAAGCTTTTTTCAGTTCGGGTTTCCAGAATGTGTGATGCTTTCACGTTCTCTTTTTTTTTTTTTTCCCCAACAGCAAACCTAAACCTCACGTAACCCTTCCAACCATTGCAGACTGACAGTTTCCTAATTTAAAAGATGGATTTTTGCTCAAAACTCACAACTGGTTAGTGCTGCTGAATTCAATGAGATGAACAAGTTTTGCACTCAGCGGCAGCATAGTGAAAGTGTGTGTGTGTGTGTGTGTGTGTGTGTGTGTGTGTGTGTGTGTGTGTTTATAAAGCTCTGAGTTAATGCTGCTGGTCTTTCTGTTGTTCCAATGTGGGCCTTCGTCAGGAAAATATTGTTTTTGGCTCTCGCCGAGCTCCAGGAAACAAACCGACGCCTCACAGCGGAGCTTCCCACAGTGCCAGGGCCATTTTGTTTCGTGTCGGGTCTAATTGGGTTTAGATAACCCCCGGTTTGCCACGTTCTCTACTGTCTTTACGCTTGAGCACAAAACCCGACCAGGAGCAGGACTTCGCTCTTGGTTTCGGTGTTTTTCTCATTTGCTGCACAGTTTGGTTGCGTAAGAAGTCATTTACAAGGTGTGAATAATAAAGCTGTCCCCGCTTATATAAGAAACACTTTTTTTTTTGCCTCTTCTGAAAAAACAAAAAACAAACGAGGCCTGTGTTTTAACGAAATAACTGCGGTGAACTAAATGTAAAATTCTGGAAATGCTTTTTTAAAAAAATGAAAGACTGAGCATTTAACGCTACACGACAGTATCCCTGCAAAAAGGTTTATGAAGTTGTTGCGGCTGGTGTATGTTTCCTTATTTCTAACCTCTGTGAAGCGACAAACCACTCCAGACGGTTTTTAGGCCACGCCCACCAGAGACCGGCTGAAGTCATGTCTGTTGGCTCCCTGTCCTTTTTTTCTTCTCATTTGTCCTGCTGCCTATTCACTCATCATTTATTCCTACAATTAGTTCATTGTGCCAAATGAAATAAAATAATGAAGGACTTCTGTTTTTCAAAATGTAATTAAAACAAAGTCGCTCCAACTGATGAGGCAGCGTTGGAATAACTCCACTGTCAGAATTTAATAGTGTCATAAGAACATAAATAAATGGAAATCTGGTGTTTGGTGTCAATTAATGTGTCTTTTATTGAGTGATATAAAATATATACTCACAATTAAAAACACATTTTGTGTGTGTGTATGTGTGTTTATCCCAGCAAATATTTGGTTCCCATGAGTACAGGCGCTGAAATTAGAAGCAACACGCTCCACTGCTCGCACACATGCATGACCTGCTGCGTTTTTCCTCTTTTTCAGATCCAAAGACGGTTCCTTAGTGCGTGTTTGGGATGAAGCACCAGCGGGATGCTCGTCTCCTCCTCCTGGTCTTCTTCTGCCTGCTGGGCGTTGCCACATCGCAGGTCAACCCAGGTCAGCACACATTATTTTATCCTTCTCCGCTCCGACCAGAATCTGTTGGAGAGTTGTTGTTTTTTTTCCATCCAGTATAATTGGCTTCAGGCTTGCTGGTTGGGTGTGTTGGGGCTTCAGTTCCAGACCGGCACAGGTCCAGAGGCTGCTCTGTGTGGTCCCCTCTCTCTGGTTTGGCCCTCTTTGGCCCATCTCGGCACTCTTGCCTTCCTCCAGGTCTCCCTCCACTGTACTGGAGTGTGTGTGTGTGTGTGTGTGTGTGTGTGTGTGTGTGTGTGTGGTGTGTGTGTGTGTGTGTGTGTGTGTGTGTGTGGTGTCAACGAAAAGGTAGCCAATGATATATTAAAATAAAAACATTTGGTGGGTTACATGGTTGTGTTGCCAGTTAAAACCTTGCTGTCGATGCTTTTGTCTTTAGGCTGCGATCTCTGTGTCGAAAGCCGACATGTAATTAGATTGAAGCTGCCATCAATAATGTCCTGGCTGGTGGTTCATTGTGGCTGTTTACAGGTCACACGCTAGCCTCATTCTGCAAAATGAACCCTAAAAAGTCAGGAACAAAAAATGCCTCGTCACCTCCACATCCTCTCTTCCCACTGCAGGACATTCCTGCTTTCAGAAAAGAGCCTCTGGCATTAAATTCAACATTGGTTGCTGCATTAGAAAATCGAATTAAATTTTCTTACAGAGACTCTCCTTTTTTTTTTTTTTTTTTTTTTTTTCCGTGACCCTGAATAGGAATAAGCGGGTATAGAAGATGAATAAATGAATTAATATACTTTATTTTTTATTTTTTATCTCAAATGATGACCTTTTGCTTGCTGTGTGTTAGGGGTGTGCAGGAGAAGGGGCTAGAAGCTGTAGCAGAATTCACCTTCAAGCAAAATAAAGAGTTATTTCTGTCCCTCCAAGTTGACGGGAGAGCAACATGGAGATGGCAGGAAAGTGTTGAGAGGGGTTTTCAGATTTATTGCAAGGCTCAAGTGAACGTCTCCCACATCTCCAACCAGTCACACAGGATTATTTAGATCTTGATTAGTTCACAAACTCTGACAGCTGCAGCTTTTTCATGACTTTATTTACAACTCTCATTCCTGTTATGAATCTTCTCTTCAAGGATTTTGATCACTGTGGGAGTTTTTCCTCTCGCCTGTCAGCGTGTGCGTGCGCGCACGCAAGTCAGTTTCTTAATGTGCCTTTTTGCATGCATATATCCGCGCATTGTGGATCCAGCTATTCCACTGGAGCCTGTGGCTAATGCATACCAGACATTCTGACAGCAGGAAAGTCCATTGAAATACGGCTCCGTCTTTCTCTCCCGTGTCAGTGTGCGGTGCATCTCCCAGTTTTTGACCGCTCGCGAGTCGCAGAGAGGATTGTTTGTGCATCTGATCTGCTCGGAGTTCGCCGAGTTCACCGTTCACAGGGAGGTTTTGTGTCAATAAGTGGACTCGCCAGAGTTTTTTCCCCTCTCAATGAAGTGGCGGTTAGATGCATTGTACCCGCTGCCCGACCGGCTCTGGAATACGGAAGAAGTGCCTTTTTCCCCCCGCAAGTCTGTCTCTTTCTTCAGTTTGTCTGTGTAGAGAAGAGGGTCGTTTTTCCACAATCTGGAAATATTCTCAGTTTAATTTAGAGGAGCTGAGAGGACGAGCCGTGCCAACTTTCCCCTGTTTAAAATTCCCAAGCAATGGAGTTATAACCTCCCTGTCTTTCCCATTTTACACATGAGTGGGCGAAACTTCAGCTCACTGTGGAAGGGGACGAGGCCTCGACAGGAGCAGCAGCCTGGGCAGAGCTGCCGGATATCACAGGATTATTGCTATGCAGGCTTCTTCTTTTCACTGGGATGGTTAGAATTAGTCTCCCATGTCTCCTGTCTGGCCTCCTCTGGACCGCAGGGCCATGTCCGGTGCACTTCCACGTTCACTTTGGAGTCAGTTTGAGTAGAGATTTGTTGCCCTCAGTGACCCGATTGCTGCTTTAGTCAGTTTGTAGTGGCTGGAGATTCTCCACAAATGTTGCAAATAGTTAGACTGCTTTAGACTGCCCAGCAGTCTGTGCGAGATACTCCAGTATCAGTTTTTACAGGAAGGCTGTATACAGAAAGCTAAATATGCTGTTTAGTGGAGATACAAAAGGTTTCCTGGAGAACTAATTTTTTGAGACTTCTCAAAAATATGTGATGTAAAAATGTTCAGGATGAAAAACAACTCATGTTACTTCTTCATTAAAAACTGAATGTCAACGACAAGCTTTATTGAGAAGGTTTGAGCCAAAAGAGCACCATTTATCCAGAGGATGGTTGATTAAACTACTGTCGATCATTAAGCCACAGCTCGCACTTCACTCGCTTTGAGTTTCTGTCAAGAAACCTAAACGTGGAACGCAACACATCACCGCTCCGACGGCTACTTAGCAGATGGCTCCAAGTTGTGTGTCACTAACGGCGTATGTTTTGTGTATATATATATGTGTGTGTGTGTGTGTGTGTGTGTGTGTGTGTGTGTGTTTGAAACCGGCAGTTGGGCAGCAAACACCGCGGAACAGACCGGCCTTTCAGTAGCCAGGGTGCGGTGAAAATCAAGAGGTGAGAGCGAGGCTCCGGCCGTTCCTCCTCCATCTTGCCCTCTCGGCTCCTCCACCGCACAAGGCCGCTATTTTTCCTTTTTTTTTTCCTTTCGGCCCTGATATTTTTAGAACCTGCGGCCGAATATTGAGCCCAGTTTGTATATGTGTGTGTGTGCAGAGTAGAATCTGCATATACGAGACTGTGTCAAGCAAAACTGGCTCGGCTGCCCCACCCCCAGAGCTCAACCCACGGCTCACCTCTGAGCGGGCTGCGTAGGTAAATAAACACGGCAAAAAAAACAACATTTGGACGAGCGGTCACACATCCGGCACAGCGCGCTGCAAAGCATGTCGCTGACTCCCCGCAGGATGTGGCCAAAGACTCTGATAATGAGTCCTATTTTCATCAATTACGTCCGGGGCCAGTTTTTGTGAAATCCCACTCCTGCTTCCTGCTGTGTTTCTGGAACACAAAAAAAAAAAAAAAAAAAATTCCAAGGTGTCACCACATATGATCGTTACTCACCTCATTTGCATGACATGACACAATAACCACAGCGTTTTTATTGGCTGTTCAGTACATGAGGCTGGCCGTGGAGTCCAGACAGAAAACTGTAGTTGAGGAGCTGCTCTGTAGTTTCCTCCTCCTTGCTCTGGAGTCACTAAGTCCGATTTGTTTCTTGCACAAGTCTGGACGGGATGCAGCGGCACTTATCTCAATTTCATTTCTATAAATTAATAGTTTTAAATATTTGGAGGCAGATGCTGCTTATGAAAATATTTTTTTATGATTTGCATTTTGTCAAAACTCTCCTGTGCTGCAAAATTCAATAGATTGATATTTCATAATGGGTCTTTTAATATGTGTCTCTAGCCTGTCAGCGAGCTCTCCAGAAATGACCATCCTTTACTTTTTTGCTGCATCTCACTTCTCAGGAAGTTCGCATTAAAACAGACAGACATACAGTATGTCCCCTGTGATATCACAAAGGGTGTGATACCTTTGCCAGGCTTCTGATAACACCACCCGCCAGGTCTTTTTTGGTAGGTCCCACAAACCAGCAATTACCAAAGGAAGCTAAATAAACAGTGCAGTCTTTCTGCAGGAGGCTGTAAACACAGGGCTAAATATGCTATTTTCAAACAATTCATTTAAATGTTTTGCATTAACACATGCAAAGTCTATTGCGTACTATCTAGTACTACAATGCTTGATTTTCATACAGCAGATGAAAAACAAAGATTTGAAAATTACGGAGCCATCGGCAACATAATTCGGAGGCGACTGCAGGCTTATGACGGCATGGAAAAGATTTCAGAGAGGACAGCATGAAAGGGCAGAGGAGCCCAAGATGGACATCTGGAAGAAGTTTTCGCTGGTCCCCTCTTCAAATTGGCACTGCGGTCCCCGTCAGGACCACGGCCCAAGTGCCTGTGTGTGGTTTCACTACATCCAACAGGTCGCCAATGGAAAACGCCTCAGGGCTTTTTCACTTTTAGGCAAATATTTTGCTGGACAAAAGAGAACGGCAAGGGGACAGAAGAGGAGCAGGAAGGTCATAGTCAAGCTGCAGCTGCTGGGAGCCCCTCAAAGTTTCTTCTTGGGACCAAGGAACCATGCTAACAGGGTTAGCATGGACCAAGGAACCATGCTAACGGGGTCAGTCTGACGTGAATTTCCACTTCCAGCTCCATTAAATCTCACACAACCAAATCTGCTTTTTTTTCGCCCTTTCATCAGTCAATGAGGATAAGCATTGGTCACATCCTGTTAGGTGGAGTTATCAACAGAAGACCAGCTTGGAGATAACATGAGCTGTGGGGGGAGTTGGGGGAGGTTCCCTTTAATTTTCCCTCTCGGAAACACCCAGAAATCAGCCGATTTGCTCTCAGCCCCCGTAAAAAAAGTTAATGGGCACTGTGTCAGCCCTGGCACGCTTACCCCAAAGTCTTAATGAGATGAAGGATTGCCTAAATCAGGTTGTTAATGTTAAACAGGCCTCCACCCGTCGCTGAAGAGGAGGAGGTGCAGTGGGGAGAGGGGGTTAGTGAGCGAGGGGATGGAGGGTAGAGACCACACAGGAGGAGTGAGTGGAGGACAGGCTGGAGACAGAAAATAGGAACATGAGGGGGTGGAGGGAGAGACAGGAAATGGAGGGTATATTCCTCCTATTGACCACACAATGGGCCCCGGGCAGCCACATTTTATACACACACATACAGAGAAAAAAATCCCAAGTGCCTCCACATGTGTTTGATTCGGCTGCTGTTTGGACTGGCAGAGGCTCGGAATTGTTTTAATAAAAGCTGCCACAATTTTTCATGCAGGGAAGAAGTGCGCAGCTGCCAGTGTGTGTGTTTGTGTGTGTGTGTGTGTGTGTGTGTGCGTGCGTGTGTGTGTGTGTGTGTGTGTGTGTGTGTGTGTGATATATCACACCCCCGCTGCAAAAAGCTGCATATTAAGTGGTTCCGCCACACAGATGTGGAAGGGTGCCTGGTGAGTGTTTGATCAGGGCTTTGGATTTTTTTACTGTTCCAAACCTGCGGTGGTCGGTCTGAGAGTTGACGTGTGGAGAGCCGCATGTTTGAGAGGGTGAAAATCCAGGTAGGCTTAAATACCACACATGGAATTTTTTTTAATCCTGCCTGGACAGTGTGGTGTGAAGAAAAAAAGAAATCCCTGCAGTTGAATGAGTTCTCTCGTCTAATTCTTCACCCTCTGCAAGGAAGGTTATTGTTTCTCTGGGAGGAAGGAAGGAAATTTTTGAAGTAGTTTGGATTTATCTCAGGTATCCATCTGGTAACGTGCCCGCAGAAAATGTTTGGAATGGGGAGGTCAAACTTGGAAGGGGATTGTGCAAACCTCCCTTTGGTCACATTTAAAGTGGACTGGTCACATGTTTTCCCCCCCACGCAGTGAATCACCACAATGGGACATTCTGGACTTTTGCAACAGAGAGTGATTTTGCTGACTTTATTGCCTCATCTGGACTCATGGCAAAGTGATATTGGGAGAGAATTCTGAGAATCACATATTGCCTGCACAGATTGCAAGTGAGGAAAATTGCAATGAATCACGCTGCAGCGGTGTTGGCACGGCAACAACAAGCAAAAAAAATGCATATCCTGTCACGTCAGGATAATGGATCAATCCATGTAAACTTTAAATATAAGAAACATATGAAGAAGTAAAGTTGGAAGTTGGAAACAGGTTGCTCGTCGGAGTTGCTCAGTCTCTTCCTGGCAATTTTATGTTGTGACAATTAAAAAATAGCAGCCACAGCGTGTAGCAAATGGCCCATTCCAATTTCAGTTTCATTTCTATCGACCAACCTGATGAAAAGATGAATGTGGGGTTGACCACGGTTAGCTTGGGAAATGGAACAGGCTCTGTAGCCAGTGTCTCAAACCGCAATGTCATTAAAAAAATAGAACAGACTGAGTCAAGCATGCTGTTCAAGCGAAATATTGTGCCGAAAAAGTCCCAGATGTGTCACAACATTTCAGTTGTGGGCTCTTTATCGGAATTCTGGCCTTTTATTATCCAAAACATGCTAACGGTAGGTCAGCATACTGCTCTTGAAATTAACTCCAAAGGACTCGAGTATATCAAAAACATCCTCATCATCCTCTCCTCACATGCTGCCAGAGTCCATTCGGGTTCATTTCCATCATTTCCATCACATTTCCCTGTGTTTTCTTTTTTTCTTATCTTATTTATTTATATATTTCTTCTCTGTCTCAGGCGTGTGTCGCTACCCATTGGGTATGTCCGGAGGGCAGATACAGGACGAGGACATTTCCGCCTCCAGCCAGTGGTCCGAGTCCACCGCCGCTCGCTATGGCAGGTAGGCCTCCGTCTTGACTTTCTCTCTGACACACACACACACACACACACACACACACACACACACACACTTCTTTAAAATGAGTGCGTGTGTGTGGTTAGGTGGTCCTATAGGGTGTCTGTGCCTGTTTATTTAATGTGAACCACAAACCGGGGTATCAAGTCTATGCACAGCCACAAAATTAAGGTCACCGGTGTGCCTGTGCGAGTGTGTGAGTGTGTGTGGCCTTGTGTAATTATCAGGATAATTGATGTAAAACACCTTTGCCCATCTATCCATCCTGGCTGCACACCCCCTTCTCACTCCCTGCCAGCCTCCTAACAAACTCTAGGAGGATGAATTTACGACGCAGGCCGTCAGCGAGGTGTTTTTATAAGATGCTGTAAGATTGGAAATGTACTACTGCTTCGCTCGCAGATAATTTACTGTTACCCTATTTTTTCCATCCACTTTTTTTTCCCCCTCTCCACGTTGACTTTCCATCCCCCCCTCTACCAACCCACCGACCTGCTTGAACACTGGATATTTTCTTTTTTTTTTTCACCGCTTCCTCCTTCTCTTCCAGGCTGGACTTCGAGGAGGGCGACGGCGCGTGGTGTCCAGAGATCACCGTGGAGCCGGACAACCTGAAGGAGTTCCTCCAGATCGACCTGCGCTCACTACACTTCATCACCCTGGTGGGCACGCAGGGCCGCCACGCGGGCGGCATCGGCAACGAGTTCGCCCAGATGTACAAGATTAAGTACAGCCGCGACGGCAGCCGCTGGATCTCGTGGAGAAACAGGCAGGGCAAGCAGGTCAGTCGCTGTCCTGCCGTCTTGTTTAGAATGTCTCCCCAATTTTCAAAATGTGTCTTCTTCGTCAAAAATTTCCTCTTAGTGGTGTTACTGCTTCTATGGATAGAAATGAAGAAGAAAGAAAGAGAAAAAGAGAAAAAAAGAAGAAGAAAACAACCGCCTACTCCAGTCCAAATGCAATTATTGCAGCATTTCGGCCTGTCTCGGCCTTTGTCAAGTAACTGTGAGGTGGCAACAGAGGTGGAAGGTATAAATGAGGAGCAGGTACACACCTGGTAATCGTCAGCCACTAATCACATGCAAGCAGAAGGAAGGAATAAAATGTGTGAGGGACAAACACAACACAAAGTACAAACAGACAGACACGCAGACAGACAGGGAGCTCCAAGCACATCTGTGTGCATATCTGACACTCAGCATAAGAAAGCGTTACAGTGTCTGTGGGTTCAGGCCTGTTGTCACTGCATTATCTACAGTAAACAAACCTTTATCGCACATGTCTAATAATACACAACAATACCACCAATACACAGTGTTCCCATTATTGCCTTCTGCCCGTATTTTTATATTTATGTATTTATGGCTGTGGTTATACCCAGGTTACTAATTGACATAACAGAGATAGTCTCTGTTCTTGCTCATGGGGTCTGTGTGTGTGTGTGTGTGTGTGTGTGTGTGTGACCTGCAGGTGATTGAAGGAAACAGGAACGCCTACGACATTGTGCTCAAGGACCTTGAGCCGCCAATTATCGCCCGCTTCGTGCGCTTCATGCCCGTCACGGACCACTCCATGAACGTCTGCATGAGGGTTGAGCTGTACGGCTGTGAATGGCTCGGTAAGAGGAGGGGAGTGGTGGGGATAGAGGGAGAAGACTGGGCTGGGCGGAGACCATAATACTTTTTTTTTTTTTGTAACTACAATGTGGAAATGGAAAGATTCTGAATTTCAATACTTTGGGCCCATTTCTTATTTCTTCATTGCGTCAGTTCAGTTCATGTGCGTTTCACTCACCTGTAGTTCTCAAAGAACCTCGTGCATGTAACGTTAAACAAAATTCCGTGTATCTGTATCTCTGAGAGGATGAGTTTGTGTTTAAAAGTTAAATGGACACATGGCAATGCAGCACGTCTGTGAAAGATCTGAGTTGTCCAGTAACTTGACTTTCAAGTAGTAATCCATCCTGAGTGATTTCTTTTTTTCTGGGTGGATAAGAGGTGAAACAGTAGAACCAATCAAAACATAACAGTTGACAATAACAACGAACAAAAAGATTTAAAAAAAAAACAAGATAAAATGAAGAGACAGAAAAGTCTTTAAACTCTCAAACTCACATATTTCCTATTTTGGTGTCTCAGCATTAAATCGCATTAAATTGCAGTTGTCTTTCCTCATATTTGATATAAAAAATATAAAAAACTCCACTTTGCAGACGGATTGGTGTCATACAACGCTCCAGTCGGGGAACAGATGAACCTGCCCGACAATCCTGTTTACGTCAACGACTCTGTCTACGACGGAGCCATCATCCACAGGTGACATCCCGACTCTCATCCTCACCGTGCTTTTTTTCCCGCCCAGCGTCACACTGTTGTTCCTCGGTTGCCGTGGTAAAGGAGCGCAGAGACAGCCAGACGGCGGCGGCAGCGGGCAGCAGGTCATAGTGGTTTGCTGTTGGGCAATACCTCATGGGAGCAACTGAGTCAACTTCATTTGAAAAGAATAAAAAAAAAACGAAACAAAACGGAATGAAGCGGTCATGCTCCTGTTGACACTGGTGTTGAATAATGTCCTCCATGACACATCCAGACTTCCTTCCGTCTGTCACACAGAGGAGGGGAAGAAAATGGCCTTTTCTGAAGTGAGGAATTGTTTTCACAATGCTGCCCCCTAGTGTTTAATTGTTGCTTTTCCCCTCAGTATGACGGAGGGTTTGGGCCAGCTGACGGACGGCGTCTGCGGCTTGGACGATTTCACAGACAGCCACGTCTACAACGTGTGGCCTGGGTACGACTATGTGGGTTGGAGCAACGCAAGCTTCCCCAGCGGATACGTCGAAATTATGTTTGAGTTCGACCGCACAAGAAACTTCACCAGCATGAAGGTGAGTCCCCCGGCCATCCTTTCATGTGTCTGTTTACCCATTAAAAGTGCTGAGTGTGCATCTCCGTCCACGTGCAGGTCCACTGCAACAACATGTTCTCGGAGCACGTCAAGGTGTTCCACCAGGTGGTGTGCTACTTCCGCTCCGACCTGGACTGGGAGGCCTCGCCGCTCTTCTTCACCCCGGTGGCCGATGAGAAGAACCCCAGCGCCCGCTTTGTGACAGTCAGTCTGGCCAATCACATGGCCAGCGCCATCAAGTGCCAGTTCTACTTTGCTGATGTTTGGATGCTCTTCAGCGAGATCACCTTTCAGTCAGGTGCCGCTTATTCTGACTTTTAATATTTTTTTTTTTACTTTTACTGCCTTGTGCTTATATTAAAAGAAAGAACTTTTCACTTGAGTATCTGGTAATGTCAAGTTTTAAAACGTAACGTTCTGACTGTGCCGCTGTGATCTAACCTTTCAGACACAGCCATGTACAACACAACACTGGCTCCGCCCAAGACTGGACTTCCTCCCAACATACAACCAGGTCAGTTGTGCGCAAGCACGTTCAACTGAGACAAATTCTTTCTTACATGCCTGTTCACACACTGAGGAAGACATGGTCGAAACCCATTCGTGTTTGGTAGATGCCTGTCAGTAAGACAATTAAAGACTTTTGAGATACACTTGAGTTTTGCAGGCTGTACTTCATTTTTTACATGTATGTTCTCTCATACTATATGTAGTGAGACAGTTTGATAACACAGACACACTTGTGTACATAAATCAATAAAAGATTCTTGTACAAAAGAATTGGTTGGAATCGAGATTAGATAAAGTGGTATTGGCCGTGCAAAGGCCAGTGAGGCAGTTTATCGAAATAAAAGCATAAAGTGCAGCGTGAGTCTGATTCTTTGAAGTGCAAAAAATGGCCGTATTGCACATATATACGTCACTTTTCATCATACCGTGAATTTGCAAAATCCATCCTTCACTCTGCCTGCCACTTTTTGTGATGTCACTAAGGGCACTGATACCTAAATGTTACCTCGACAATGGTAGTGATAGCACAGCTGGCCAGCTGGCCACTCTGTTTTTCATCACCATTTACACTTGTTGACGGTCCATCAAAGCATCAGTATAAAACAGGAAGCTGAAACTCTTTGTAGGAGGCTGTTAACAGAGGGCTAAAAAATATAGTATCATAGTATCTATATATAGTATCCATAGAGTTTTGGATAGCTGAGAAACTAAAGACGTGTTTTTTTGCCTCCCGTCTCTCTCCAGAGGACGATCCCACCCACAAAGTGGACGACAGCAACACCCGCATTCTGATTGGCTGTCTGGTGGCCATCATATTCATCCTCGTGGCCATCATCATGATCATCCTGTGGAGGCAGGTGTGGCAGAAGATGCTGGAGAAGGTGAGCTCACAGCCGCCGGGTCTAAGAGTCTCTCCTGCCTCGTCTGCTCCTTCACACCGCTCCCCCCACTATGCCTCCCTCCGCCTCCCCCCCACCACATTCTGTATTCTAGGCCTCTCGCCGGATGCTGGATGATGAACTAACCGCTAGTCTGTCAATACAGAGCGAGGCCTTCGTCTACAACCACAACCAGTCGGGTTCGACCGCCGAGCAGGAGTCCAATTCCACCTACGAGCGCATTTTTCCCCTCGGCCCTGACTACCAGGAGCCGTCACGCCTCATTTGCAAGCTGCCAGAGTTTGCGCAGGGTTCCGAGGAGCCCGGTAGGTGTGCACTTTTTTTTTCCCTGTGACATTGATTGCATACGAAACCGCTCACAGTCCCGCCGTGCATCGCCTCCCAGCGCCGACCAGCACCGCCGCCTCCAAATCCACCACGACCTCGGCGGCCCAGGACGGCGTCCCTCACTACGCGGAGGCCGACATCGTCAACCTGCAGGGTGTGACGGGCAGCAACACGTACGCCATCCCGGCGGTCACCATGGACCTGCTGTCGGGGAAGGACGTGGCGGTGGAGGAGTTCCCGCGGAAGCTGCTCACCTTCAAGGAGAAGCTCGGGGAGGGCCAGTTCGGAGAGGTGCGTCTTAGTTGGATCTCTTTTCTCAAAGACCGCCACCATCAGTGTCTGATGTAGATGCTGCTCTTTTCCCCTCAGGTGCACCTGTGTGAAGCGGAGGGCATGCAGGAGTTCATGAATAAAGAGTTTCTGTTCGACGTGCCTGAGGAGCAGCCTGTCTTAGTGGCCGTGAAGATGCTCCGCTCCGACGCCAACAAAAATGCAAGGTCTCTGATTCTATGACAAGCTGCGATGGAGTTATTTTGTTCTCTGTGTAAAAAATTGGTTTCACATTTTTTCTTTTTTCCCCAAATTATGCCAGGAATGACTTTCTAAAAGAGATAAAGATAATGTCCCGCCTGAAGGACCCCAACATCATACGCCTGCTGGCCGTGTGCATCTACAGCGACCCCCTCTGCATGATCACAGAGTACATGGAGAACGGTGACCTCAACCAGTTCCTGTCCCGCCACGAGCCCGAGGGGCAACTCGCCCTGCTCAGCAACGCCCCCACTGTCAGGTGAGAGGCGTTGCATTTCTGCGGCCGCACTTTCGTGAGGGTGGTGTTTTTGACGCCATTTCTCCCCTCCACAGCTACGGCAACCTGTGCTACATGGCCGCTCAGATCGCCTCGGGGATGAAGTACCTCTCCTCGTTGAACTTTGTCCATCGGGACTTGGCCACGCGCAACTGCCTGGTGGGCAAAAACTTCACCATCAAGATAGCCGACTTTGGCATGAGCCGAAATCTGTACAGCGGCGACTACTATCGCATCCAAGGCCGGGCGGTGCTGCCAATACGCTGGATGTCATGGGAGAGCATCTTGCTGGTAAGGATTCAATGTTGTCCGTCCAGCCATACATTTTCAATACCCGCTTCTTCCTGAGCTCAAGGTCATGGAGGTCTGCTGGAGCCTATCCTAGCTGTCATAGGGTGAAGGCAGGGTGATACCCTGGACAATTTGCCAGTTCATCGCAAGGCCACATAGAGACAAGCAACCATTTGGACTCACATGCACACCTACAGACAATTTAGAGTTTCCAATTACCTCACATGCATGTTTTTGGACTGTGGGAAGAAGCCGGAGAACCCAGAGAGAACCTACACAGACACAAGGAGAATAGAAAGGTCCCAGGCGTGTCACCCCATCATTATTATTATTATTGTTATCATCATTATTATTATTATTATTATCATAAAATCTCGTAAAGTCCTGAGTATATAACTTTTTCCAGATGGATGTGATAAGTCCTGTGTTGCTCTGCAGGGTAAATTCACCACAGCGAGCGATGTGTGGGCGTTTGGAGTCACTCTGTGGGAGATTCTGAACTTCTGCAAGGAGCAGCCCTACTCCCAACTCACGGACGAGCAAGTGATAGAAAACACAGGGGAGTTTTTCAGGGACCAGAAAAGACAGGTGAGTGTACCCCCATACTGGCCCTCTCAGACCTCTTGTTTCCCCTTTTTTTTCCATTTATGATTTATTATTCTAAAACTATATAAATCCCTAGAAAACACCTCATTTAGCCCAAAAAAGAGCCGTCGTCACATTTTGCACCCTACTGTTGCAGATCTACTTGCCTCAGCCAGTGCTTTGTCCGGACTCGCTCTACAAGATCATGCTGAGCTGCTGGAGGAGGAACACAAAAGAGCGGCCCTCCTTCCAGGAGATACACAGGGCCCTTCTGGAGCAGCAGCCGGGCCAGTGTAAATGACAGTGACTCCCAGCCTGCTCACCTCTGGAGCAACGTGGACTCAGAAACCAGGAGGGAGCTGACTTGTGAAGAAGCAGCCGTACGTGAGCTCCAGGCCTCCAGGCGTCCATGCCACGGTCTGACAAACTGCACAGACTTGCGGTGTGCCTAAGTGTGAGTGCGGTGTGTGTAACTGTCATGTTTGCTTAGACATTTCATAGCGATACATGTTCTTTGCAGGCTGTAGTACTCTGATTTTTTTTAGTCCACCAGCCCTCAATGACACGTCCACGTGACCAGGAATTTGTTGAAAAAGAACCAAAGTTATATGTAGCAAGTGACATTTGGCACTTTTAAAATGTTATTTTTGTTTTGTTTTCATTTCTCTGGGGTTTTAAATTCCCCATGTTTCCATGTGTGACAGCAAACTGTCTATTTTTGTTTCTTCTGGAAGACTGCTTGAATGTACAAAAGTGCAGCAAAGTCTGATTGTCATATTTCAATATCTCGAGTGTTTCAATTTATTTCAGACTCTCCACTCATTTCAGTGTGTACGCAATCAGTCAGTCAATCAAACTTTATTTAGGTAACGCTAAATCACATTAGCCCCAACTGCATTAAGTATAACATCCTCTCCCTGATGGGAGAGACAGAGCTCCCTCAGTGGTCCAGGCCTGCCTCTGCTTAACTGAAAATATTCTGTTGATCCTTAGCGCAAGTACAAAGTGATTCTTTCCTCTCCTGCAGCGTTTCCATTGTTATTTGAACGTGTGTGTGTGTATATGACTGTATTTTCAATTGATGTCTAAATCTCAACCAGTGATATCATGTACAATATTTATGTGTTAATATGCCTGAGTTCTGTTCTTGTGTTGTAGATATAAATGTGGAATTATGTGTGCCTTTTTTTTCTTTCTTGTAACACGTTTGATGAAGGTTCTATCTTGCTCTTTTATTTCAGATGTAAAACTTACCCTGCCCCCATCACAGCATGCCATGAGCTTTATTGGTTGCAACAGTATGTGTTTATTCAGGCACTTTTGTGAAGGTGTTGCTGAGCAAAAAGTGGAGGATTTAGGATCTTCTTCTTCTTCTTCTTCTTCTTCTTCTTCTTCTTCTTCTTCCTAATGTAGCAGCTTTTACTTCTTGTTCCACACCGACTTTTTAACCGGTTCTACTGCACTAGCAAGCTCATATCAGAGGCCTTTGTCCCCATAATGCGTTTTCATGAACATTGCTCACTTCTGCCCTTTTGCTGTGCTCTATTTCCCCTTATCAGTCATCTGTTGGATTGCGTAAGAAGCAGAAATGTTAGTTGACAAAAGGTATTTGGATTTATCCTAAATCATGACTCCCAACAGACAAAGAAATATATTTTTGTGGAATATTTGCAATCTTTGATTTGTTGGAAAATATTTTAAACTGATGTTTTTTTTGTTTTTTTTTTAATTGCACCTGGAAAATTCAAATTATGAGTTTTATAATATTTTTGTACTCATGTGTTTTTTCCTGTGAGAGTGTTTTTAAAACATGACAAAAATAAAATTTGTACATTAGTAGACAATAATAAAGTTTAAACAGGAAATTGTATCTCTTGTGAATAATTGGTGGCAAGCCGACACTTTGTAGGCGGTTTGCAAAGCTTAACCGACTGGTTTGAGGACCTCATTGGTTGTGTGCGCCTGTGTTGTCCAATCAGAACTTGGAGGCGGGGTTAAATTATAGTGACTCGTAGGTCTGCAGGAAGAAAAGTTTCTTCACCGACACACAGAACGTGTTGCTTTCAGTCCGACTGGGTTTTTCTTAATCGGTGACGTGGGAAGGAGTTTGTCTCCAGCTCGGACCAGAGAAGATGACTAAGGTGGTTTTGGTGACAGGAGCAAATAGGTAATAGCTCTGTTTGTTTTCTTTTCGTTAGTTGTTATGTAACCTGTAGCCAGTCATCGTTTGTTACATGACAATTCTTGAATTATGAATGAATCTTTCAGATAACTGCTTAAAAAACTACCTGCATTTTTTTTTTTTATGGCAACATGATTTTGATACAATGCCACCTTTTGGATATTGCAAAGTTATCATTATTATTATTATTATTATTATTATTATTATCATCATCATCATCATTATTATTATTATTATTATTATTATTATTATTATTATTATTATTATTATTATTATTTAGATGTTTGTACTTGCTCTTTTTGGTCTTACGTATAAGACACCAAATATTTTATATTCATTTATTGATTAATAAATTTACACTGTTACATCAGGTTACAATAATAATAATCATAATACATTTTATTTATAAAGCGCTTTTCAGAAAACTCAAAGACACTTTGCAGGGCAGTTAAAAAAAAATAAAATTAGAATATACAAAACTATTAGTAAATCAAAAATTCTGTGTACATAAAAATTACATATATGATTTGTTTTCAGTTGAAATGAATAACTCTGGTAGTTTAGATGTTCCTGGTTACAGTGTTGTAATACAACACATTGTTGATTCACTCATTTGCCTTGTACATGTCTCTGTGCAGTGGCATTGGCCTGGCGCTGTGCGAGCGCCTCCTCTCTCATGACTCTGAGGGCCTGCAGCTCTGCCTGGCCTGCCGGAACATGCAGCGGGCCCAGGCCGCCCGCTCGGCCCTCCTGGCCTCTCACCCTGGAGCCCAGGTGGCGCTGCTACAGATGGACACCAGCAGCGTCTCCTCGGTCGTGGCTGCAGCGCAGGAGGTCAAACTCAGGTGGGACACGAGATACAGTCGCTCCTGCTGCACACAGCTCAGCTTCCATGTCGCGTCTGAGATTTCAAAACCGGAAGGATTTAATGTATTCTTGGAGAGGGCACGTCTGCTTGTTTGCAACTGAGTAAATCACACTGAATTTTTCATTAGAGCAGTAAATGCTGTCACACTTTGAGTCAGCTGTTGATTTAGGTGTTGCTGCAATCACAGCTGTGAACAAGTATGCAAGTAAGCACGATAAACTATGTAGAAATATGGATTATCTTATGTTGCTGAGGTGCGTGTGTGTCTCTCCACTCGTCCTCTGCAGGTACAACCGGCTGGACTACCTCTACCTGAACGCAGGCATCATGCCAAACCCACAGTTTGATCTAACGGCCTTCTTCAAAGGCCTCTTCTCCAGGTATTTAGGGTCGTCTCTGCAGTATCCGAACTTGGTCTCAGCCCTTCATGTTTCTCCTTGGGCACATTTTTAGACTTCTTCCTCTACCTCTGTCATGACTTTCATTGTATTTTCATCACAGCCGTGTCATTGCCATGTTCGCAACCGGCGAGGGGATCCTGACACAGAAGGACGGCGTCACCGCCGATGGCCTGCAGGAGGTTTTCACCACGAACCTCTTCGGTCACTTCCTGCTTGTGAGTGACTCTTTGGAAGTGATCAAAACAAAAACCTGTGTGGCTCTATTTTCTCTGGCCGGGAGACGCGTCTCGACTCCTTTTGCCCTTCGTTGGATGGAAAGAGTTGACATTTGATCGGCATGACTGTCACTCAGCAGTGATGCTCATTAAAAATTAACAGTGCATCATCCTCCCACCAAGGACGTTACAGATGGCAATCTGTTTACCTTCTACAAATGAGGTCTCTATTTGCATTTAGTGTATTTATACCTTTTTAAACAGCAAAAACAAAAAAAGGTCAGCCAAATAATATCAAGTAAGTTTATCCTTTTTGTGTCTAAAAGGGTAAATCAGGGTGATAAAAGTATGTTATGTTGCTGCATGATGAAAATATGCAAGTCTAAATGCTGCTGCTGGATGTTTATGATGTGAAGATTTGCGGTCGTATTGTGTTGTAACCCAGATTCGGGAGCTGGAACCCATCCTGTGCTGCGACGGCCGGTGCTCCCAGGTCATCTGGACCTCCTCCAGCAACGCTCACCGATCAACTTTTACTGTCGAGGACATGCAGCACCAGGGGGGAACGCAGCCTTACAGCTCCTCCAAATACGCTTCTGACCTGTTCAGCCTGGCGCTCAACACACATTATAACGACAAGGTTGGCTCACGCATGCATCAACTTGTCTGAACTATCCTGATGTCAGTCGATGTGATTGCTCCTTTCTCCCCCCCCCCCCTTACCATTTAGGGGTTGTACTCGTCTGTCACTTGTCCGGGATTTGTGATGACCAGTCTGACCTATGGCATCCTGCCCTCTTTCCCGGCGTTCCTCTGGACGCTGCTCATGCCCATCTTTTGGCTGGTGAGTAATTTCAAGTAAAATAATCAATAAATGGTTGTCTCTGCTCTGTCAAAGCTGTATTAAGTACCCACAATAGGCTGATACCTTTGTGTTTACCATCTCCACCCCCCATGGTTTTAGATCAGAATATTAACCAATACATTCACGCTGACACCATACAATGGAGCTGAGGCCTTGGTCGGTGAGATCTCCTCTCTTTTTATTCCCATACAAAACTCAGAACAAACTTATTTGTGCTGCTTTTTCTTTTAGTTCTGGCTGTTCAAGCAAAAGCCAGAATCGCTGGATCCTCGAGCCAAGTACCACAGTTTAACATCTGGGTTAGGCAACAATTACACACAGCCTCGAAAGGTGTGAATAATGCTATCGTCTTAAAGTCCTTTTCTTCAGTTTACTGGAAAATGTACACGCAACTAAGTAGTAATGTTCCGCTCCACTCTGCAGATGGACATTGATTCAGAAACGTCGGAGGCTTTATATCAGAAACTACTGCAGCTGGAAGGTGAAGTGAGAAGGAGGCTGAAGGAAAAACAAAGGGATTCCAAGCTGGTTCACAGTAGTGCCGGATTGTCTTGATACCTTGTCCAGTTCCAGGATTGGATGTTGATTCCCGCTGGCACAGTTCAATCAGTGAGACCAAACAGCGCTGTACAAGTTGGATTTAAGAACACAAAACAACAAAGCAAGAGTTTTAGCTGTTATTTTTCAGGAGACTGTAAACAAAGGGATTTGTTTTGTAGAGATCTTGACATTTTTTTTTATTCATGACAAAATGCTCCACTGGAGTCTGGAACGTAAAAATCTGAAAATGGTATAATATAGGAGCTTGAAATGTAACTTTTGCATCAATCTTTTTATTACCTCAGTCAAACAATGCATGAATGTTCACAGACAAAGATCTGAGCGATGATGTAATACATATACAATGAAAATTGAGAATAAAGTGGAGAAAGAAGTCACCAACTGTTCAGTCCGTGTCACTTCCAGTGTGGTTGATAATTCCACCATCTTCACGGCAAAACGTGGAGCAGTCTGACAGCAGACCGTCTGCGTCGTCCCAAAAGTTGACATAAGTGGTGTGCGTGAGTCCATCCGCAATGTGCGGCTGCACACAGGCGCACCTGTATGTCTGCAGTGTGAAATCAGGGTGGTCGTCCGAGCGCTGCACCATTTCTTTCTCAGTTCCACTCGCCTCCTCATCGTTGCTCAGTTTTGGGTTGCAAAAAGCCCAGACCATGCCGCAGAAGTAGAGGAAAAATGTTCCCATCACCATGACCATGAGCGCATAGGACTCGATCATGGCTTCAGCGACGGGAGACGGCATTGCCTCAGTGCGCAGGGAGAACAGTCTTTGCCTCTGAAGGTGCCGATTTCATCCCACTGCCTGGTCAAACCGCGTCAGCTTCTCTTGGCTCAGTAACGTGAGAATGACAGAACGTAAACGGTGGCTGTTGTTGCGGCTCTCTTCTTCAACACGGCGTCAGCTGTGCATGCAGTGAATATGAGGCAAATTGAAGGTTTTGTTGTGACTCAACCTCATGAACTTATTTGTGCACCGGTCTCTGCAACAAATTGCAACTTTTGATTACAATAAATAAGAGTGTAAATGTCTGTTACAAAGGAGGCAATAATTCAGTAAAATACAGAAATAGTACAAAATATCATGATTGTCACTTTTCAGATAGTGTGTTTGAATAAAACAAATATACAAAAAATATTTAAAATATCACGAGGGAATCAGCAGTTACCTACAGACTCTACAGGGTTGAAGAAACAGAAGATGTATCCAGTGATTTGTCATTTTCAGGTATGAATGATCGAAGTATTAATAGTCTCTAATCAAATTGTGAGGTTTTTGTTATCACTGGGGGTAAATTTAGCTGCCCTCTTTTTGTTTTTATTCAGCATTTTACCGCCACCTTTTTATTATCTTTTACCAGTGTCTGAACAGACCAAGTGGCAACTGTCCATTTGTCTACTCGGCTAACACATGCCTGCTCTTTAACAAGTACATCAGCTGCCATGGCTGCCAGGGATCAACTTTCCGTATAAGCTGAAACTCCAGCTGACACTACTCTGAAAATACCTCCAATGATCAATGAAACCACTGAGTTTGGATGAACTTCCTTTGTGTTTGGAAGCCTTGTGTATGAACGTACGGTGCGATTACAAAAGGTAACCTCACAGAGTGGGTATACAGATGACCCTCTACCGGAGCAAAACTAGGTCAGAAAGCACATGGAACAGTAGATACATGTAATTTCTGGTCTATGTAACATAACATATTGAGCCCACTAATATAAAATTGCTTGCTGTGTTAAATAATAAATAAACAAACAATTTTTGTCAATTTGTGAAGGATATAAACCTCATCAATGTTTTTCTTTGGGATCTCACAAAATAAAAACAATATTACCTTTGACAGAAACGGTTGTTTATTGGCCTAATTTGAACCCTTGCATTTTGAAACGCAATTGTCAGTGTTGTGCAAACAAAGGGACATGCATAATTCATGCAACTCAAATTTGTAGATTTACAGTACATTCTGAGTGGTGTGTTTGGAGAGAGGTGGAGGGGGGCTATTGTTGATCAAAAGCAGAAATATTATTAATATTAGAAGCTGGGACCACGACAATTTAAAGAGGAAAACGTCTGTTAAGACCCAAAACTTGTTACGTTTTCGCATCTTACTTTGTGTTAATGCGGCAGGGAAATAAGCATCTAACCGAAACGCTGCCCCAGTGTTTTCGTCCCTTTTACATTCCTGATTCAATATCCACATTCCTATTTAAACAGCATGCACTTCATCTAGCAGGATGCATGGCTCATAGACATGATGTTGCTGGGGGGGGGGGACCTTTATATTAGCCTCAAAAATGCACATGCTACTTTCCTCTGCTGCTACCAGTAGTATGTTGGGGGTATACAACTGCAATGAAACAGTAGTTTCAGTAACTAGCACACTACCGTGGTTTATTAAGTTGCGATACAGAGGTCTGGACGGCTTTGCTAAAGACCCAAAACAAGAGCGCAGCGAGTCAAGGCGCCCATGCTTTTGACAGCAGCTAGCATGACAGAAAATCGCCTTGTGGGAAGTGTAGTTTATTATTAACCAACTGACCAACTTAAGCGGAAGCATCACGTCTAAAAAGAAACTACAAGCCCCAACCGCCCTAGTCCCGGGTTCCCGGATGTCTACCGCGCCGGAAGAGAAGACGGTCCTTTTCCCAGCCATCTTGTGGCTTCATCTAGCGAAGTGTTCGCACCAATCCTCACAGAATCTGAGGAAAATCCTGCTGAAGGGGCGCCATCATGCCCGGATCAACTCAAGAAGGTTATGGCTGTCTCACAGTCAATCGGTTCGCCTACTTATTGGACGATGAGTCGGATCCGTACGAGCAGCTAAAGCAAGCTGAAGTGAAGAAGAAGGAGGGTCCTCCTCCCGGTGCCGCCAAGACTGTGGCACAAGCTGCAAAGCAGCCGAAAAAGGAGTCCCAGAAGGACAGAAAGGGCCCAATGGCCGATAAAAAGGAAGAGACCCAGGCACCTGTTCCACTGAAGAGAGATGGTATGCGGGTTTTTTGTCACTTAAATCGTCTGCCGAGCTGCAGCTAAAGTCGTTCGGCTAACAGAATAAGTTGCTTCCACGCAAGCTAGCTTAAAGCCTCTGTGACATGAGGTCGGCACAACAGCGTCTGTGCACACGCTAATCGTCAAGCCCTGCAACAGTAACTTTCACATTTTCGGCTGGAAGGAATTTAATGTTGAACGCTTGACACTTGGCAAACCGCCTTGTTTTGGCGTGCCACCCTCCCTTGTGGCCTAATCAGCCAGGCAAACGTGAAATCAGCCTTCGTCGAAGAATTGGGTTACGGGTTATTTTATTTTTTTTTTGGATTATTATTATTTAGTTCTGTTAGATCGCCAATTCTTGGAAAGTATCCGAGTGGCTCTGTTTGAATTGATTTAATTTTACAGTTTAACGAGAGCCCAACATCTGTGCAAGTCGGAGTCATGCGTGTGCAAATACAGCGAGGCACGTGGAAATAAAGTGATCTCAGTAAACGGGTCGGACGACAAAAACACAATCCGCAGCAGGGACGTTAAACATGAGGCGCGCTGCACAATCATTGTCCCCAACCTCGTGGCCGCGGTGCGGGTCCGCGTCTAAGCGCAGCCTCCGCTCCGCTCACTTCCCCATTGGCGCTCAATGGAGGCCCGATTGCGCGTGTGGATTCACATGCGCCGGCGCGTTCGCTCTCCGGTCTTTTGCATTATGACGTTGTAACGTGTTTGTTCTCGCCCGACTTTTATTTAATGCGTTCAGCCGGCAGGGACTGGGCTTCATCATCGTGAGCGAGCGCCAAGCGTGCACGTATCGGTTCGCGGAAGAGAAGATGAGACAGGTGCTCGGTGCGCCCAGCTGCTGCTGTGTAGTGCACCCGGTCTATTTTGGTAGCCGGTCATTCAGGCGCTGGGTGGGACTTGTTGTGTCACACACAGTGGGGGCTGGGGGCACTCACCCGTGTGTCAGAGGGTCAATACTATGGGTATTATTCTAGAGCCAGTTGGTAGATCAGCACATTGTTCATGCACAAAATAAGTGTGAGCTGCCGGCAAACTCTTGATTCTTCTCCACAAGTCGGATTCAACTCCTGTTTATCCCAAAGTGGAAGTAGTGCCGTTACTTTTGTTGGCACATCAAATATTTGGTTTTTGCCATGGTGGAGGCGAATGAAGTGTTACATTCTGATTCCCGCAAGCCACTTATTTAATTTACCCAATTATTCAAATACACCATTGTCTCCTATTATTCCCTGTTCTGGCTCAGTAACGCAAAAAGGTACCTTTAACATCCTGTTGTGCTTGTTCCTCAGGTCCTGGCATGAGGAAAATGGGCCGCAAGCCAGAGGGCGAGGGCTTCAGACCCCAGGGCGAGAGAGGAGAGGGACGCCCTCCCACAGACAGGCGGCCAGCGGACAGGCGGCCACCACCACGCCGCTTTGAGAGGTCTGCTGGTGAAGGCGGCGAGAGGCCAGAGGGAGGCGAATTCTCAGTGGAAAAGTAAGTTCAGTTTCCGGTCTAGAGATTTAGTTTTTCTCAAAGGAAGGGATGCACAATGCGAGAGCCTTATTTTGTTGGCGGGTGGAGTTCAGTCAGCAGGCGTTGCTTATGTTGATAAGACTTGGTACTCTTAACTGGTTCTTAACTGCCATGGCCACCTTCTGCAGTGTAGTGTGTCAAAATTTAATCTTCATCAAAGTTTAATCTTATGCTAGACTAGTGTTTTTGGTTGATTGTAACATTCTTTCTATACTCTTAGTGAAACATTTCTTGATTGCCTTGGATCTTGGCTTTTAATTGACAAAAAAGCCTGGAATGATGATTTGACTACCTCTATCTCTTTAGACCCATTGGAGACAGACCAATGAGAGGACGCGGCGGTGGCAGAGGGGGCCGTGGAGGCAGAGGCCGTGGCATCGGCCGCAGCGATGGCTTTGACTCTAGAGGAAAGCGTGAATTTGACAGACACAGCGGCAATGACAAATCGTAAGTAATTCTTCTAGCTCTGTTGGCGCCTCTAAACCAAAGCGTCCTTATCTGTGTGAGTTTTATGGAGTTCATGCGCCATGGCCCTGGCTAAAGCAAATGTTGTTCCAGTAGTCTGAGAGGTGAGGAGAAGCGTGGAGGAAGTGGCTCTCACAACTGGGGCACCGTCAAGGATGAACTGAAGTAAGTTGTTACGTCCAGCCTGACAGTGATTCCAGCATAGCCATTGAACTTATCACCTTTTTTTAAGCCTATGTCTTGTGACCTGACAATTGGTTTTGTTCATTCTAGTGAGCTTGATCAATCAAACGTCACTGAAGAGAACCCTGAAGGTGAGGAGCATCCACCTGCTGACTCTGATAACAAGTAAGTTTCTTCGCTTTCACATTTAGCACATGATTGAAATGAACACAGAAGTGTATGAGATCAAAATAAGGTTCTTGTTACTAAATGGTCCCAACGGAGAAGAGCAAATGCCTGAGTGCCGATGTTGTCTCAGATATATTGTGATTGATTACACATTTTCTTCCACAAATGAGGAAGCAGAATGAGTGAAGGCTAGACTTGTCTCATTTCTGAAAGCATCTGTAAACTTAATTTTACATCATAAGGGGCAGGACAGGAAGCATGCATGATCATGCAAATAACCTCGGTACTGTGTGTTTGTGTTGAAGGGAGAATGAGGCTGAGGAAGTAAAGGACGAAGGTCCCAAGGAGATGACTCTGGACGAGTGGAAGGCCATGCAGGACAAGGACCGTGCCAAGGTGCAGTTCAACATCCGCAAAGTCAAAGAAGGAGAGGACTGGGGCCAGGGATTTGTGCTGCATAAGTCCAAGGCTGAGGTGAGTCAGATAGTCTGTCTACATTCAGCCGAGATGAAATGAGCCCTACAATGAACCCCTGTTTAATCACCATGCTGAGGAGTGCTCTTATAGTTGCATTTTTTTGTTGTCTACTTGAAAAATGTGTGAACACTATTTTCCTAATTGTTGTCTTTAATATTTTACCACCACAGAATAAGAAAGGTGAGGTGATTGTCGCTGAGGGTGAGGAGTCCAAGGTAAGATCTTGTAGCTCTGGTTCTTTATACTTGAAACTTTGACTCATGCAGGAAGTCAAAAGTCTAAAAATATAATGGCTTATCCCCCTGTTTTTTCTTTTCCCAGACAGAGGACATGCATCACTTCCGCAAGCCAGCCAATGACATCACGTCCCAGCTGGAGATCAACTTCGGAGACTTGGGCCGTCCAAGCCGCGGACGCGGCGGACCTCGTGGCCGCGGCGGGCGTGGACGTGGCTCCGGCTCCGGGCCCGGCTCCGCTCCTGGCTCCGGCCCTGGCTCCGCCCCTGGCTTCAGTGGGGAGAGCACAAGGCCGGCCAGACCAAGACCTGACAAGGTAGAGAGAGCGTTCTTTGAAATGATGAACACCCTCAGTCCACTTCCTGTGAATGGAGGTCGGATGGAGCTGTTTTTTTTCTTCCTCTAACTTTCTCTTGTGTTTCCATTCATCAGTCCTCTGCATCTGTGCCCAACGTGGACGACCCAGAGGCCTTCCCAGCCCTGGCCTAAGCCCCAGCTGCAGCTTCTCAGGCCTTCAGGAGCCTTAAACGCACCTCACCTCTGAGGCTTGCATGTTCCTGGATCCTTCAGCAGAGTGAAATGATGGAGATTGGTGTCGATGGCACTCAACTTGAGGACTGAGTTTTACCCAAGAAAAAGAAAATAAAGATGAAAAAAAAAACAGAAATTAACACAAAAAAAATCAAAAAAAGAAAAGGACTTCTTGCTACTCTGGAGCAACTTATTGGTAGAGGTTTTGTACTTGGAAACTAAGTAGCAGGGGTGTTTTCATACAGTATTTTTTTCAGAGGTTATGCATTGTCCATTGCTAAATTTTTGTAATTGCTGCTTGAAAATATGCATTTTAAAACGTAAGCATAAGAAAGGGCGTGTTTAGCTTGGTGTGAGCCATTGCTTCTTCGCTTTGATACAGGCACTGGAGCTCCGACCCAAGCTCGCCAGCTCCGCCGCAGCAGGTTTTCCTGCTGAAGTCTGAGCTCCTCTTGTTGAGATTTACAGACTTTTTGTTTTTTCTTTAGCACTGGGGTATTGTTTTATATTTTATACAGAAGGTCTATTCTTCTATGATCTTCAGCCTGTAGATCTAATCTATTTTCATAAATTCCTTTCAGAGACTGTATTTCACATGGTGCAAATAAGGACACGCCTTGATCTTTTGATCATTCGATGCTGTCTGCATTTGAACGCACAGATGAAATGGCGCCTAAATCTGTATTCAGGCTCATTTGTTCTGAAATGTTATAAAAGTACAACATTAGGTCATTTTCTCTCCCCCCCGCCCCCCAAATCAGAACACTAGTGACCCTGGTGATTTGAATTAATCTCGAGACGCAAGTCAAGTGGGTTGATTTAAAAGCAAAGGGAATCAAAGTCTTCTGATCTGCTGGTGTTTGCGGTGCTACACATCCATCGTTCCCTCCCCGCCCATTTCATCTGATCCCTTGCCATGTGCAGGTCTCATTTTTCTTATTTTACAACTAGAGTGTTACAGAGAGGAGGCGATGGCTTTACGCAGCCGAGATGTGGCGGGAGTCCTCTGGAAGACCTTTGCCCACTCTTTACACTCCACTCGAGCGTCGTTTGACTGGCGTGAAACTCAGTCCAGCTTTGGTTTGTTCCCTCGTGCGCCGATAGTTTTCCTCCACTGTTGACTTGCCGTGTCGCATCCTCCCTCAGTGGCACCATTGCATAATTGCTCTGAAAGAAATACGGTCGTTCATTGTGTTGAACAGCTGAAGTGCTCTACAGTTGTGTGAATTCCAGCCCTGCTATTAGAGACCTCTGTCGGTAAATAAAGATGGTCGATAAAGTTTTTGCATTGTCTTTATTTAATCCCCTGCTCATTGATGGTTTTCTATGGTGACAGTACTGCCTCCTCCTTGTACATCATTGGAGTCAAAATAAATGGTAACAGATTTTTTTTTTCTAAAACCACAGGTTTGAGCAATGTCAAGCCTTAAAATCATACATAATCAAGCATTCCTCAATGTCTGATTGGTTTAAATTCCCTTCCCACAAATCAGCTTTAATATATTAAAAGTTAGTCACCTTTACTGTTGAACCAGCAACATCTGTTATTGTGTAAGATTCTGATCGGCCCCTCTCTTTCTGCACCAGGCACTCGACCACAGACATGCTCACAATCTACCTGGCAATTCTAAACTGTCTGTAGGTGTCAGTGAGAAAGGCTCTTTGTCTGTATTGGTCCTGCAGTGAACCGGAAATTTGTTGAGGGTGTGACCCACATTCATCTTGGGACGACTGCCCAAGTGCAGGATAAGAGAAAATGGGGTGAAGAGTTCATATCTTTATTGATTTCAGTCTCCAGTTAGCGAGCCACGTCAGCTCACAGACACTGTCAAGTGTCACCAGGACATTTGACACATGTAATAGAAATATGTGTGCTTCCGCTCTGATCTCAGCTGTGAAAAGTCAAGAGGCACCGTGTTCATTAGTGTGTCTGAAAGGAAAACAGTCTTAATGCATGAATCAAAGACAAAACTTTTTCCTGCACTAGGAAAGTCGTGGAGAGGTTCTGACATCACAGTTCTGGGTTCCAGTGAGCAGCGAGGTAGTCTGGCACAGGGAAAAAAAAGAAAATTATCTTGAGTGAGTTTCTTGTAGCCTTGTCGTCGTCGTCTGTCCTTTTAGAAATGTTCACTCTGAAAGAAGTTGCAGTTAATCTTCACTGCATCCAGGGTCAACGTCCCTTCGCTTTGCAACCCCTTGATGGCCATGCTGTGACTGGGGAAGAAGTCCATTGTGAAACCAAAGTTCTCTTCGTCCTCATCTTCATCCAGATATTCCTCATCCATGTGTCCCGGCCCGTGAGACGAGATATAGTCGATGGTGGTGCCGGTCTCCCCTGAGGCCTCTGTGTGGCGGGAGCTATCCGAGTTGTGGGAGAAGCTCTTGATGTAAGTAGTGACTGGATAGGGGAAGCCCTTTGCTTTGGTGTCACAGCTCAGACGTGTCTTAGCGAGGAGCTGCGCAGAGACCTCGGGTGGCGAGTCGCCGTCAC
Source organism: Nelusetta ayraudi (assembly GCF_046127955.1). Lineage (NCBI taxonomy): Eukaryota > Metazoa > Chordata > Actinopteri > Tetraodontiformes > Monacanthidae > Nelusetta > Nelusetta ayraudi. The sequence continues at coordinate 1,690,834 of NW_027466109.1, read as the reverse complement.
AGCCCTGCTTCGGCAGCTCCTCCACATCCACCACGATGGGATCTTGCTCTTCCTCCTCCTCTTCCTCTGTTAAGCTGCAATTACTCAGCTGGAGCTGGAGCTTCACCTTTCCCTGTCAAAATAAAAAATATGTGTGCTGAGCTGCAGCTTAGAGTCGCTTATTTATCACATGTGAATTATTTCCCCCAGATTTACCGTTTCCTGCGTGCATTCTTTGGCCCATTTGCTGTTTGCAGGATCTGGCACCTGATCGAGTGCAAGGCATTGGAAAAACGTCAAGATCCTGAAAAGGAGTTAGATGTGAAACTTTAAGACAAAGGACCCTTGTTGTTGTTTTTTATTGCTAGTTAAAATTTGATGTGAACAACCTTTCTGCGTGTTTTTCTGAACTTTCTGGGAACAACAAATGAGACTTTACAAATCCACTGGGGGACTCCAGGCACTCACCTCTTCTTCACCGCTGGCACCTTGCAAAGGCAGACCAGTACAATGACTGGGATCACGGCCACACATATTAGTAGCAGTGACATCTGTGCGTCATCTGAAACAATGACAGCAAAAGACACAAAGATGTGATTTACATTCAGCTAGTCTCTGGAACAACAGTATCAAGGAATGGTTAACGAGAGTAGGAATTTTGCTCCACTTGGCATATTCACTAGAAACTGACGAGCAAGTTTTAAATAAAAATTATCTTCTCACTCTTGTAGTAAAAATTGTTTGGTTTTCTCTCGACTACAAGCTTAACATCGGCGTTATGTTTGGACTTAGGGTTGAGGGTAGGGTTACACTCTGTCTCATGCGAAACTATGATAGCACATATTTTTTTTGTCTTAAGTAAAAAAACAACAACATAATATAGTAGCATGTTTCAATTTTGGAACATGTTAAGAGTTTGCATGTTACTAGGCTTCTGGTTGGAGTTGTGGTTTGGGGCCAGAATTGGTGTTAGGATAAGGATGTGAGTTGGGGTTAGGTTTGGATCTACAGTTCTGGTTGGAGTGGGAGTTAAGGGTGGGGTTGAGTGTGTGTGTGAATTAAAACGTATGTATTCTTTGGTTTGGTTTGATGAACTATAGAAAGGACTTCAACAAAGACTTCAACTCAAAGGAAGCTGCTTACACTGGATTAAGAACTTGACCTTCGACCTCTGACTTGGGCCTTCCCCTTGTGCAGTGGAAGCAGTCACCCACAGGCTGTACATGGCTGATGGCAGGTCTTTGATGGTGTATGTCCTCTCTGATGCTGGCACAGTGTCTGAACACACACACACACACACACACACACACACACACACACACACACACACACACACACACACACACACACACACACACACACACACACACACACTTGATATGATACCACAAAAAAAATAAAATTCTAAACAATATGAAACCTTGAGAGATAATTCCAACTGTGGATGTCATATATCATCTGAGATGATTTGATACAATACAATACAAATGGGATAAACAAGGCCTGATAAAGTATGTGATCCATGACTGCCAATCATATGAAATCATACATGTATCTAATCTGCTCAGCACAAAGGAAAACAAACTATCAGATTTTCAAACACAGAAACCCCAGAAAACATGTGAGTAGTCATGTGACCATAAACATGTCAAATAATATCCTACATTTTGATTTGATCATTTAGCACACAAACATTAAATAAGTGATATTTGTCAAGTGGCTGAAAGATATTTGGTTTTCATACAGGCCTGACGCCATCCAGATTCGCTCTCTAAATAGATGCTGTACTTGGTGATGCAGCCGCCTCTCTTTCCCCTTGGAACCTCCATCCAGGTCACTTTCACTCTGTTTTTCTCAACACTCTCTCGCACCGATGGGACAGCAGCAGGAACTGCAAACGACAAGCAAGAGGCACATTCAAATTTGAGCGTAATTGCGGCTTTCCCTGGGGTTCAAAAGTGATGATGTTGAATTAACAGGATACACTTACCAGATTCCAGCGTGGTGACACCTGCAAATGTGGTTTGATTCCCTGGGCCGTCATCATAGACAACATACACAGCACCAGCATAACATTCAAATGGTGCTAAACCTGCATTGAAGGATGACAAATAGCAGTAAATACCTGGACAAACACTATTGAAGTATACACATACACTTTTTGAGCCCATGTTCTTTTTTCACCATACCAATAAATCAGTTCTTAAATAATAATAATAATAATAATACTAATGATGATAATAATAGATATTTTAATAATTTAAACTTATTTGTTTATTCATGTTTTTCAGTTTTAAATAATTAACGACACACTGTAGTGTAGGAGGCTAGTGGTTCAGTTGTACTTTAGACTTGGTTTCAAAAAGGTCAGACAGGTGCTCGCTGAACGTTGAGTTCCAAGGCCGTGGGTTTAACTCTTATGACAGGCAAATGTGTTTTACAGCCAAAAACTAAAGACAAATATGCCAAGAGAAATGGCCTACGGTAAACATCCTTGGTAAGTTTGCAAAAATATGGGCGCGAATCCTGAGTGTGACAGGAGTGCATTACATTAGCAGGAGACGAGGGCCAGATTAAAGCTTCAAATTGAATCTATCTATCTATCTATCTATATATACACATATGTATATCTATATATATATATAGATATATAGATTTGAATTCAATTTTTTTTATATATATATATATATATATACATACATATATAAGTAAAATAATGTAAACCACCCTGAATTAATTTTTAACGAGCTGATTCTCGCCCCCTTGTGTCGTGCCTCTGTCACTTCTTTTGGGATCTTCGAGTTGTAACCGCCACTAACCTCTTAAGTCTCAGAGAACTTTGTGTAATGAGCAATCTCACTGTGCTCACAAGGAACTCACACTTACTCACTTCTCCTGACAAATGTACTGTTATATTTTGTTATATTTTGTTTTGGCAGACTTCCTCCTGTGACACAGGCTGGCGTCTATCATACTCACACACATTTGTGAGGTTTGTTCTTCCCACCTGTGATAACAGCACTGCTGTCTTTTCTACCCAGTCGCACCCAGCGGAGCTCTTCCGGCTTGTGGCCCTCGGGATACCACTCCACTACGTAACCTGCCTGCTGCCTCGCAGTTTCAGATTTTCTCCAGGAGATGGAGACATTGTGCTCACTCAGAGTTTTGAGCTCAATCTCAAACGGTGTATCTGTTGGGCGAGAGGATATGAATGGGAGCGGGTGACTCACACACAAACACATACATACTTTCCAGAATGGCTTAAAAATAATCAAAAATAATTTGTTTTCCGACAGGCTGAAAGATGGTGATGAAGTGAGCTTCGTACGTGCGTACCTTTCCTGTAGCGCGTCGACACCCTGGCAGGAGGGGACGCCCCCTTGGAGTTCTGAGACCACACTGTCACTTCACAGTCAGTGCAGAAAGGGACGAGACAGCTCCTCAGGTCAGCAGTGAAGTTCATCCATCTGTCCATTCCTGAGTGTTGACTGTAAACTCTGACTATGTACTGTGTAATTTTCCCTCTGGAGACAGAAGCGTTTGCCTCCTGGGGACAGAGAAAGATTTATAAATTATTATTTAAAAAATTATAAAAAAACATAAATTATTATAAGAAAATACATACATACATTTTTATGTATTTTAAAATATACATTTAAATTTTAACATACATATTTTCAATGCTGAGCAACGAGAGGAGGGTGTGGGGACATGATTTCTGCTCAGCTCTTGAATTCTTGTAAACTGAAAGTGCTGCGTTTCACTTAACTCTCACCGCTGGTATGTGCGTACCTAAATGACTGCAAGTCAACGTGTATGCCTGTGTGTGTGTGTGTGTGCGTGCGCTTGTGTGTGTAGGTGTGAGCATGTGTGCGTATGTGCACATGCGAGTCACACCGTCGCGGTGGACAAGGGCCTGACCTGTAGTTATAGTTACATCAAGTAACATCAGAGAACAATGCCATGGCTTCACATTTTGAACGCCCACAGAATTGCAAACGCTCAAACCGACAAAGCTGCATGCTAGTGCTCCATGTTTTCTTTTTCATTTCACTCCCATTCACAATTTTAGCCTCTGTCAAACTTCGCACTTACCTTCCAGTAAACTCTGAGGGATTTAAAGTCAGAGCCCTGCTCAGCGTACCACACGTCCAAATCTTTAGCAGGAGCTGAACCACACAGAGAAAAACAGTTAGATGTGTAGTTGACCCTGCGATGAACTGGCGACTTGTCCAGGGTGTCACCCTGCCTTCGCCCTAAGACAGCTGGGATAGGCTCCAGCAGACCCCCGTGACCCTGAATAGGAATTAGCGGGTATAGAAGATGAATGAATGAATGAATGAATGTGTAGTTGAATGGCATATTTGCATATCTGACATCTCAATGTGAATGATGCTGTACAAGTGTTTTGTAATGAGGCACACTCAGCCTGTGCCCAGGTCACATTTTCATTTCAAAACTTTTCACCTCATCTTCTCACCTGAACTGATAAAGTCATTTCAATCCCTATCAGTGATTGTCACGGATGTTTAGAGATGAAAGGTTTCCATCACAGTACAAACTCATGAAAACATAATTGCACTTTGTCTTAATAGTGTTAAATATTGTTCACAAGTTCAGGAATTGAATCATACATTAAATCTGGCAGAATATTTTTTTTTTAACAAAACAAACACATGAAGTTCCAAAGACAGATTTAAAAGGAAGCCTTTGAAGGTTACACTTTTTGGCTAGGTGGAAAATGATCTGCACCAGACTGAAAACTGCACTTCTATTAAAGGACTTTTGCTTTCATGAGGAAATGCAGCTAATTGTTTAAAGTGGTAACATCATTTCCCACAACAAAGTTTCAAATCATCAACATGCAGCCGCCATTTGCGTCAGACGTTGATTTGGCTGAATACGTTTGCAATCATAAGACAACTTTCAAGATGGAAAACTGTGTTAACAACGAGGGAGGCCAGATGTTGTTATTAGTGTAATCTGAATGCTCTGCACAAACCAGAGTAGCAAATTACAAAACAGGCATCCTGGGCTATTTTCTTCTCTGATGTTGTGGCCAAAGAGGAAGCTGATGATGTCATGGCTGCTCGGTCAGACAGCAGCAATCTATATGCAGCCGCTCAGTAAAAGCACACAATATTCTCATAGTTTTTTTTTTGTTTTGTTTTTTTTTACACGGCATCTGTTAGAGGTGAGCTCCAAATGATAAGAACCAAATCAAAGCGCGATTATCTCCAGATAAGGCACCACAGGCAGGTTGTAAATAAACCGCTTGGAACGTGAATCAGAAAGAAGTTTTCAAACCGGAAGTCCAAAAATACAACGACTGCCAGACTGTCACTGAAGGGAGGCAGAGTTGTTGCGGCGCTTCTGCTTACCCTCCTCCTCAGTCTGGCCGGAAACCTCTTCGCTCCACTCGCTCCACAGGCCTGTGGCGAACCTGCAGCGGACCCTGAACCGGTACAAGCTGTACGGCTCCAGCGACGACAGTGGGACCTGCGTCACACTCATCTGCGCCCCCTGTGGATCAGAAATACGTATTAATCGCGGCTAAATTGACAGCGAGCCTGCTGCGACGCTGTCCCTAGTGGTTTAGGGTGTCACACGTGGTGTCGCATCTAGACGCTGCAATTCGCTGCTGCGTCTAGATGCGCTGAACATGACCGTTTTGAAGATAAAGTCAAGCGATAAACTACTAAATATTGCAACAAGAAGACTTTTTGTTGTTGTTGCTGACCTATTGTTCTCTTTTCCAATTGAAATAAAAAAAAACAACAAAACTGCCATTGTAGCAGGCTACGCTTTCATCATTAGCTTGTTGTTTTCTGACACGAGTCACAGTCCCAGACCAGGCCTGCAGCACATGCTGCAACCGCAGCGTAGCCAATTAATTGTTAAGATAATTTTGAAACAATCAATTCATATCTGACAAACTGCAGTTTTGTTGATTTCGTGAAACTTTAACTGAATTCTTGCTAATGATTCTTCTGTTTCGCTCTTAACGTGAAATGAGAAAACCTGCTGCAACAGCCACACAAGCATGGAATTCAATGTAATCCTGAGAGTGACTGAAAACGCTGTCTACTGGAGGCTGGCAAGATGATTCATTTCAGTTGAGATGTGAGTTGTCCTGCTGTTTTGCAACTTTTTGTTGTTTTGATGCAAGATAACTATCTATGATTCTACGACGATGTTCTAAGAAACCGCTGTAAACCATGAGATCTATTCCCTGCTTGTTTTTGGGAAGCCGACCTCACACTCATATCTGTCTCACTTCACTTCTGCATCACTGCACTTCAAAAGGCCCGAAAGGAACTTTATATAATCTATTGCAACATCTCCGAAGCAATCTGTGCCATTTGCCTTTCTTACTGATTCTTGATTGGACGACCATCTCCGTGTGTCTGTTCCGTATTCGACCACCAGATGTCGAGTCGCCATAGACTGCTGCACTTCGAGGACACACTCTCTTGAAGAGCAGTTAGGCTGGGCCAGAACAGGGGTGGGTGGCACCGCTGTTGGAATACAGATGGTGATAATTTGAAAAGTAAATGAATGGATTGCATGGCGGAGGGCTGCAGTACAGCAGAATATCAAAACGTTACCCACAATGAAGTGAATGAAAAGATTAAGGTCATTTTCAATCACGCAATCAATTATTGCATGCCACTTTACCTGATCAACGGTGTTCATTTTTAACAATCTATTTTGTTTTAAATATTATGAATGTCTTAATGTCATATGTGATGCCTGATGAAGGTCTTCTGACCGAAACGTTGCAATAAAAACCAAAGGAAGAGAGTCGAGCAGTGTGCGGGAGCTTTTTTCGATTTTGGTCTTACTCAGGGGTGGCACCCTTCTCCGACGCACCTCTTTTTGGGAGTGCTGAGAATTCTTTTGGAATTTGAAATATAATGAATGTATAAGGACATGGTATGTGTCCAATGTGTGACTGTTTTTTGGCCGAAGGGGAATTTAATTTGTTCCTCACTTTCAAGCAGATTTTTGTGCAATTTTCTGCTGAACAGCTGTGGAAAACAAAACGCAATCAAAGTGTAGGATGTATGATGATCACTAAGTGCCACTTGTCTTACCAATGTCGCCGAGTGCATAGTTGACAGGGGCGGAGACTTCGGAGCCCAGTGCATTATGGGTTTGGATCCACACCGCGATCATGTGGACAGAGGTGGACACGTTGACGCTGGCTGACCGCGAGCCTCTTCCTTTGCTGCGTGCGTCAGCAGCCACTGTGTAGTTTCCATGTAGACTTCTCACGCTACAACACACACATACACACACACAGGATGATGCTAGAAAGTGGCATTAGGGCGAGAATAAATATCCTGTATGGGAGATGTTTGCCATGCCTATTCCTCAAAGTTCACTTTCAGACTCACTGCAGCACTGTGCTGTCCCACAACTTAGTGTCGCGTCCTCGGCCCCAGGTGCACGTCACGGCGCTTCTCTCATGGCTGAAGACCTGATTGACACATGAGATGTCTGTGGGGGGGTCTGGAGGATCTGAAGGGCAAATGAGGCAGAAAAAAACTAAAAACGTGTGCATCATCATGAGTGCATCATTGGTACAAGCACCATTATTGCAATTCATTCAATTTGCAGAATCTGGTTGAAAAAAAAAAATCCATACCAATAGTCAGTAATAACTTTAGTTAACGTGCTCAAAAATATAGTGAGGAATTATAATCCAATTAACATGCAATGCTTAGTTTTTCTGCCTACTCAATTTGATTTGATCCACTATTGAGTTTGACTTGTTTTTGTATGTGTGTTTGTGTTTGTGGTGTTTAGCTTTGACACTTGGCCACGCAAAGTGTTCTTCTATTCATTTAAGGTGTGAAACAGAAAGCAGAAGAGAAAGCTGTACTAATCTATTTTTTGAGGCAGCCCTTATAGCAAGAAACGTTTGACGTACGCCCTGTAATGTGACTGTCTGTTGACTTTCTAAATCTCACAACTTAAGGCAGCTCACGCTCGCCTCTTTTGTTGTCTGTCGATCTCTGAAGTCTCGTCGTCTAATGTTATGTCCCTTCAATTAAAAAGCTTCAGAGAAGTGTCCCCCCCGGGTTCCACACTTACATCCAACCCCCATGTCCAGTCCACAGTCGTCCACTGGAGTATGACAGACGCCACTGCAGCGGTATGTCTGGTTCCAGGTTATGTTGTCGACTTTGAAATACACGGTCGTGGAATTGTGTTTCTCCAGGAGCTGTTCTGTGGACTCATGTGTCGTGGGATCGTAGCAGTACATGGATATTGTGGATGTTCTACACTTAAAGGAGCAGTACACCCTAAAACTTGAGCCATGCCGCGCCATGGACCCGACGTCGGACCAGACGGTGCAGGTCTTCTCTCCTGAGAGCAGAGAGGGTGATTGCATTTCAAAGCAAAGCCAAGACGTTCACAGTTATTTTGATGACTCATTTAGCAGTTACGGGGAGAAGGGCACCACTGTCTTTGACACAGCGCATTCAGGACGATGCAACACTGGTGGACTGCCCAGCGCCCTTTACTAAGTCTCTACAGAAACACTTCACGCAGCAACCTCAATACATCTTTCATTTTCCAGCAAGAGATTGCCCGGCAGGCAACCTAAAACACACAGTTAATTTTTAAAGGTCTTAGTGGTCGTGACAGAATGAGAGTCGGTGCCATTCTTCAAGAAGACAATAAATCTTTAGAGACCACAATTTTACAGCAAAAACAACTTTTAAATAGTTGCTGTAATTTTAATAAATGTAGTAACACAGAAGAACATAGAGTTTGGAAAGGTGGCATCATTGTACAGTGTTTTTTTTTTATCGCAAGTTGCTTCTCTGAATTAAAACATATTAAAAGATATAGAACAAAATGTACACTGTGCACAATTTGAGCATCACGACAACAGTCACAGCAAAGGTGGCAGTCAGCTGTTGTTGCAAACCTGAGGGAAGATTTCACATCCAGCCAATAGAAAGTGTGCATCCAGAATATTGTCTTCTATACATTAGTAGAAGATTATTATATAAGAAGTAGAACAATATCTATTGACTCCTATTATATTTCACTTAGATAAAGAGGGTGTTGTATTTGTTTGTTTATTCATCCGGGGTTTGCACCAACATCCTTACTTACAAGGCAAAAAAATAATAATACAATTTTCATTTTCCATGTGTGGGTTTACCTGCGCACAGCTGCAGCGTGACCAGCATAACAACAGCGCCAATTGACCGCGCTGGGGACATGACTGCCGCGGATCTTTCAGTTTCCCTTGAAACGAGGAGAATCACCCAGAAGCAACCAAGTCAAACACGAGTTCAGATAGAGAGAATTGAAAGGAACACTTTTATTTACTTCTTTTGCGAAAAACAACAACAACGCGGATTTCGTTCACTGTTTCAGAACGCAACTTTTCCTGCTACTTCTCTCCAGTCGCAAAGAACAACTATCAGTGTCACTCTGAGAAAAGAGGGGGAAACACTCACCGACGCGCCGCATCCCACCATCATATCATCGTTCATAAGGATTGTTTACTTGTTTTTATTTATCTATTTTAAATACAAATGAAAAACATCAATTTATAGCCAGAGCTCCGTCCGTCCACACGGTTCCTCTCTGCGTGTGTGTGTGTGGGCAGTGATGTGCTACTGTGGAGACGTGAAGTGACGCAGACGCAGTCAGACCGCCCGCCGCTGGTGCGCCACGACGCACTCAGATGCACTCAAGCACAGCTCCTCAGAGTTGGAATATGATGACAATATAATAATAATAATAATAATAATAATAATAATAATAATAATAAGAAGAAGAAGTGAGTTAAGTTGAGCACAAATCCCATAACAAGAAAATAATACAGAGAAGTAACATGTGTAAAGGTCCAGTGTATAAAATTTGGCTTGATTTATTATTATTTAAAAAAAAAAAAAAAAAAAACCCAACCCTGATGGTGATGGTCCTCAGAGACATGAACACTGGACGTACAAAGGCTCCGCTGTCGCCAGACCCTGCAGAACTGCATATGTAACAATTTACAGGCAGCGTTGTACAGTGGGGGGAAGGAGATGCAGTGCATGCTAGAGCAGCCTGAAATGACATATTGGTTGTGGATGATGACCAGGAGCAGGGAACCTCGCAGTGACAGTATACCGCTTACAGTGTATATTGTTTGACTTGACTTGATTTGCCTTTTACCCATGTTTGGTTATTTAACAAAAAAATAAAAAAATAAAAAAATAAATGTTCAAAATACATTTAGTAAGTTTTTAGAAGTGTACCAGCTTTTATTCACACACCTCAATAACTATTGACAGATCTATAGAGAATCATTCAGATGTCACATCGGGTAACATTCTCGCCATGCTGTGCACGGGTCCTAACAAATCCTGGTGGTTATGCAGCCAAGTCTCAAACGCCTTGGATCATCAAGTGTGGAGGACATCCTTCTTGGAAGACCAGCTCTACTTCCATGCCTTCTGGCAACAACAGCTGTCTGAAGGTCTACATGACTTACTCTTCTTCTCCTTCACTGTATAGACACTGAAGCAAGAAAAGAGCACAAGTGTATAACTGTACTGAAAACTTACATCTTGTGTCTATCTCTTTCAAGACAAGACGTTTATAATGTTTTAGATATCGTTTGCAGTCTCAAAACGGGCAAAATTACATTATTTCCCAGTTCTCTTACTGGTTACAAACTGTGGACAAATAGTTCCTCAATAAACACATAGAAAAAAATTGAATATCTTTGCAAGAGAATAAATTTGCATATAATATATGATTTACAATTCTAGTAGCATTAAAGCTAGGTCACCATTAGTCTTGAAGCCCCCATCTTCTTTCACTTGTGCCAAGTGTAAGAGTAGTTCCAACATTTATCAGAGTCATTGTGTTCAATCACGGTCTCTCTTCTTTACTTCGCAACCTCAGATAAAAACCTTCATGGATTTTGCGGCTTGCTCCGCCATAGCGTTGGTTGAGAAAAAATTGGAGGAAATCTGGCTAAAGCTACCTACAAGTAAATATGTGACGTGTGACGTAAAGCAAGTTGCACTCTACGTGTCTAAGTCACATATATGCTCATACCCGATCAGGAAAGTTACACTGTGTGTGTAATTTAGGGACATTATTTTATGGCCGGAAAACTACCTTGTGTTGCAAGATAAGAAACGTGATCAATGAAATCAAATACATCTTAAAAAAAAGAGAGAATGTGCTGAGTACACATTCACGCTTTCGGCATCATCGTCTCCGTGTCAGCTTCCCCCCTGAGGGGAACTTCTTCACACCTGCCAACCCCACGTGTCTTCGGAAGGCTCCCCTTCATGATGAAATTCTTCTCTCAAATCTTCAGGTCGTCGGCAAAGGAGGAGACCCGAACTCTTCATTCTGGATTGAGGAAGTGAGACATCACTCAGGAAGTCAAAAAAAGAAAAAAAAAAGCTGCAGGCGCCACCACTTTTTTTTGGTGAAACTTTGTGTTCAGGGGGCAGTTTTGCTTCACCGCATGCTCAACCAAGAGCAGCAGCAGCAGCAGGGAATCCCCCTCTGGTTTAGGTCTGGGTGGGTTCTGGAATAATTTCACACACTACTGCACTCTGCACTGGAAACGTTGAGGTTGGTTATGCAGCCTGCACACATGGCCCTGATAACAGCTTTTGATTTTTGTCCAAGCAGGACCTTGAGTGAAAGCAACCTCTTTCCTTAGGCAATATGAAGTGTTAGAATAACATTATTGGGTAAAAGTGAAAAGCCTCATGGTTGAGAAGGGCTGCTTCAACTGAAGGCCAGTCATCAGGCACTTTATTAGGTCATCAGGTGCTCACACACATTAAACGTTTGTTTTCCTTGAAATTGTGCAGTAACTTTGTGATCATAGCGACAGATTGAGTTTGAGTTTCTCTGTTTACACAAAGCCATTGAGGTCGAGAGGTTCCTCTTAATGCTTCTGTTTGGCGCGTCGAGCTGTTCCTCAGTCCCCAGACCTGCTGCCGATTTCTTCTCAGCCCTGCGTGTCACCACCAACACCAGAAACCTGAGGCAAATAGCCATCAACCAGTCTCGCTTCCACTGCGTTCTGGGAAAAAACAGCTTCTCGTCTTGGCAAATCCACCGGGGGGGAACTGGTCTTGACCGGTCGGTCCGCGTTCAAAACGGCGGCCAAGTCCAAAGACTTGGGCCAAAAAGCGCAGCGGTCCGGTATCAGCTCCAGAGGCGTGTCGGAGAAATCCACCTCCACGCTGGACAGGAAGCCTCCCGGCAATAATCCCATCACGCCTTCTGCGGTCATCGCCGCCTCCTCCCAATCGTCATCCTCCTCCTCCGTCTCGGCCTCCGTCGCCTCCTCGTCACGTGACGGCAGAGCCACCTGAGGCCTGTAGCTGATGTCGAGCTCCGGCTGGCTGTCGGCCACCTCGGTCATCATCGCCTCCATGTGGACGTTTGGGTACTCGGCGCCCGCCTCCACCGAGGAGGGCAGCATGATGGGCGACAGCGGGGGGTCGTCGTCGATGATCGAGAAGGTGGGTTCATTTGTGTCGCTCTGACCGTGGGGGGGGAGGGACAAACAAGTTCACCGACAGACGTCAGTCTTGGGTTAGACACACAGACGCTCATGCTGGCGGTGCCAATGCGTTTGCATTATTTTCACATTTTTAACATCATTGGCAGCGTTTACCTTCAGCAGTCTGATGGCGAGGGAGTTGCCCAGCTTTGGCAGAGGCTGATTGAACCAGGCGGGTCTCCAGGATGCACACTTCTCTTTGATCCTTCAGGCACAAAAACACTTTTAATCATGGCACCCTCTGGTTGAAAGGTCAAAGTTTACATTTTTGATTCGTGACATTGATCAATGATGGACACATTGCTGTTTTTCGCTGCTGCAAAGCCACAGCGGCGTAATAAGCAAACAATCAGTTTGACTCCAGAGGTTTTAGGTTTCGGTCTGTGTCGGTTAGTAACTCAGTGGCTTCTTGTCATGCGCTCGCCTTGTGGTCTGACATTTAATCAAATCGGCCCTGAGGCCACCGGCTCAGGTTGCAGGAGAAACAAAACCAAAACATTTTTAACCAGTTATGCACCCTGGGATGACTTTCGTTTATCGGCAGAAGTGCGCTTTCTGTCGCGGCCCAGTGGCCGGGAGGAGTGACGGCTGATCGCACCTTCTCCTCACGCAACCCCAGCACATGATGTTCGTCAGGATCCCTCCGGCGACAGCCACCACAAAGACAATCATGATGGCCATGCCCACTGTGAGACACAAGACAGTGATGGAGCAAAATTTGAGCTGAGTGGCAAACAGCTCCTTTTGCAGGCTACCCGAAGGTGGGAGAGACTGACCTTCTGACGATGAGGGCCGGGAAGACACTCGAGGCCCGTGGCGGCCCTCCCCTGCTGAGGTGGACGCCGTCATCTCCAGAGCCAGCGCTCCTTCGGGACAATCCAGCCACTTGTGCCTCGGCTCGGACGCTGCCACGCTCACTGGGGAGAAGAATCGAGGGCAGAGCAGTATGAGTGTTTCATCATTTTGGGCTCCTGATAGTTGCTCTTCACGCAGGAGTCGGGACATTAACTGCCCTACAGTTCAGTTAGGTGTGTACTCCTCTATACTGGTGGCAGAGGGTGTGATGTACATTGCAGACTGTGACTCGGGACAGGGAAAATAGCCGTCATGTCGGGTTGATCTGGTACAGGACAGTGTTGACATGGTTGCCTGCCCAGCACTTTCTGGCTAGAACATGACAGTCTAGTCGGTTGTTTAAAGACTCTCTTCTTGTTGGCATGTTATCCATTAACTCCTTCTCGCATTGCCTCTTCGGAAACTCGCCAGGCAACCAAAGTGATATAGTGGACCATCAGGCCAGCAAGGCATGTCCAGGATAGAACAGGGACTGTTCTGCCCAGATACGAGTCAATGCATTTAAAAAGTATCTTATATAGTGTTGCTTTAAACAACTTCCTATTCCAGATGCAAAAAACTGTTCCAAACCTTACCTAGAACAAAGTGCAGGGACTGAAAAGGGAGGAAACTTTCTAACTGGTGTATACATACAATCAGGCCAACTGATGATTCAACTTGAGTGTGATACAAGAGTCAATCAGCGTGTCTTTCTTCTGTATTTTCTTTCATTCCAACTATCAATTTTTTGGGGGCGGGGGGCTGCAAGTGACTGTCGACATAAACAAATAAAAACTTTCACTATACAACAAGAAAATGGTGCAGCCTTTGCTTTATTTCAGGGGATGTGGAGCTCTCAGGTGTCTCCACGCTCGATTCTCCAAAAGCAGCGCAGGAAACCGAGTGGCAGGTGCAACAGCCTCGAACCTCACATCCGTGCATTGTAGCCAAACCACTTCCTGCTTGTGACGAAAGCTATTTCTAGAAAACTCAACGATTCGACTGCACATGAAATGATGAAAGCCAGAGTTTGAATTGTGGGACATGTCCGGCTGGTAAAATGTCAAGACACACTAGAATGAGGTTGAGATGGATTTTGCCGTGTCAGAGTCTCGGCTGTATTGTTATTGTTGTCGCCTGGCAGCTCCAGTTGTGTTTTCTGCATTTTCAGAAACAATAAAAGGCAATCTTCAAACCTCCAACGACGGCATTACTGGAAGGAGGAGGTGAAAAACCCTGCTGATGCAAGGGAAGCACCGGGGGAGGGGAGAGTCGCTCACAGGCACAATTTCCGTGACGTCGCGGCTGATGCTGAGAAACAATATTTGCATATACCGCTACTCACAGTAGCTCACATTGCCTCGGCCTGACCGACGTGGAGTACACACACACTAAGAATATAGCCATGCATGGTTAAGAAAGCAGTGTGGCTACTAGGACTGGAACGGCGCAGTGCAAAGAACAGAAGAAAAAAATATTGACAACAAATGTCTCGGAGGTTTTCCTTATCGTCATGTCATGGAGTGAGATGTTTGTGATTCATGACTTTTTTTTGGGATGTTGTAGTGTCCTTTGTCTGAGAGACAATCACCTTAAGACTAAACAGATGGCCTGTGTTAATAGGGACGCTCTGCTCTGAGATAAGTGAAGATGACCCCAACTGACTGACAGTAATCTATGGATCCATGCGTACGGCCAGAGGAGATGGCTGGAACGAATTCATTGGCGTGTTCATGAATGTGAGATGTTGGAACTGTGAATATGAAGTTGTTCACGATGGCCTCCAGACATCCCTCAGGATAAACCCAGGTGATGATAGACTTCTCTGCAATAAATACATTCCTATGTCATCAAGTCGGTGTCCAATCCACAACGTTTTTGGCATTAGTTTGAAGATGCAGAAAACCGCAGCTCAGTGAAGGCCTCACCGTTGAGTTCTTCACTGCTGGCATCCAGCGGCTGCATGTAGACGGTGTAGCGTCTGATGAAGCCTCTCCGCTGGTGCAATGGCAGCTCCTCCCACTGGATGTGGATCCGCCCGGCCTCGTGGAGCAGCACAGACAGGCGGGGGCCAGACGCTGGTTCTGATGTGGGAGAGGAACACAGAGTGGAATATGTAGATCAGAGCGGAAAGACATTTTTTTTTAATTTTTTTTTTACCATACCCCAATTGATCAGTGTGAACACATGCACGCACGTACACATATGTATAAACTCATTTGTAAATGTTGTAAATTTGAAGCAATTTCACACACTTAAATCGTAAAGGACAACAATGCTGTTATTCTTACTCTCTTCCTTTGAGTAGACCAGAGCAGAGGATGCATTGCTGACCCCTGATGATGTCACTGCAAATAGGGAGATGTTGTACCTCGCGCCTGCAGTCAGACCTGCTTCGACACACAAAGGAACGACACACTCAGAGCTCCACTGTGCCGATCAAATTCTCTCAAGTCTCCCTAGGTCGTGTCTCGTTACAAAAGGGCGCTCTCACCTGTTGCAAGTCAGACTTTGGCCACAAGAGGGCTCTGTCAGCCAAAACTTGCAAAACCGAGACACGCACAGTTTAAGGTTCACGTGGGCGTGAACGTTTTGAATCGTAAACATGACCACGTGAGAAATGGAATGTTTTCAAGGTATTTTGGCAAGCGTTCACTATTTCTTCACAACTCAGTCAGCTCTACTGACAGTCACTTCATTTCACAGTTAGAACCATCCATTCATTTTCTAAACCTGCTTCCTCTGGGGATTGTGAGTGCTAACCACTTCTCCATTAATTAATCTAATTTAAAGGTATGAATCTTGATTTAAAGATATAAAGTATCAGTTCATACTGTTGTTGAGGTCCGACTACATTTTACAGAATGTAAAATGAATTGAAACCAAGTAAAGTCTTGAAATCCGCTTGTGCAAGTCTTGCTGCTGTCAGGTGACAGAAGTCATAGAGGTTTCTTACCAGTGATGACGGTACCGTTTTGTTTCCTCTCAACTGTTTGCCACTGCAACTCCGCTGCTGGTTCATCCGCCCATTCTATCACATAGTGACGGAGGAGTTCGGCTCCGGCTGTCTTTTTCCTTCCTGGCTGCCAAGACCAGAAAACTGAGACTCGGCTGCCATTTCCTGCTGGGACTAACTTTTCCAAAACAGGTGCACATCCACCTGGAAAAGAAAAAAAAAACCCTTTGTGTTCCATTTGTTGTGTGGTTTGTTTACCTTTTGTGCATCTCAGCAGGTTCTGCAGTGGGTGTGTACCTGTGCGTGTCAGAGGCAGATGTGCTGGTGGCGACGTGCCGTACGTGGTGACAGCGCTGACGCTGAGGCTCCGGGCCTCGCCTGGGACCGACACTGTGCACTGGTTTGAAGCGGCAGGACATGACACTTCCTTCCACTGCTCGGTCCAGATGTTGTACTGCTGCAGCTCGCCACTGTAGTCCTTCACAGACGGAGGCTTGGGAAGAGGTAAACATTATTTCTTAAACGTTGGATCACTGGACAAGCCTATTATTTTCTTCATGTGAGGGCTTTTTGAATCTACGATTCTGATGCCTTTGCACCTCATTCATAAAAAACCTAGAGTTGACAAGTCACATCTACCTTCCATAAAACCGTCACCATCCACCCGCCGTTTGCCGTCTGGCCTCCTAACAATCTCCAGACATGTAGCCGCTGAGAAGGACCTGCAGATAAGTTCCATCATAACTTGTCAGTTTTATGGGTCGTGACAAATCCAAAACCATCTCCTTCCTGCTTCTGCGCGATAAGAGTGAGATTGCCTTTTCCGGGGCTCCTCCCCCTCGCCGACTGGCTACAGGCGCTGCACAACAACCGGCGGCCGGCAGCTGACCCTGGCCTGGGCGTTTTCCTCCAGCTGCACGCCCTCATTTGGAACTCGTAATCGCTCAGGGGCCTGAGGTCACGCACTTGCACGGCATTCTTGTGTAAGTCTGCTGTGCTTCCTGCTTTCTAGGAAAAGCATGAGAAGATTAGGCCACTTGCTCTAAGGGTGGGGTGTAGGGAGCGTGGGGCCGGCAGGCTGCAAAACGTCTCAGGCACTTACCCATGAGCCATTGCCAGAGCGCAGCCTGACGGAAGTTTCGAAATACCCTGACAATTCAGTCGTGTTCCAGTGCAGCACAGCCGTTTTGGAGTCATTCTCAAACTGTATGTAAATGATGTGAGGGGTCTCTGGGATCACTGGGAAACAACAAGAGGACAAGTCAGATTGGTGAACGCAAGGTCACGCAGAAAGTTGTCGGGACTCGGTTTGTAACTCAGGGAGTCTGCCACAGTCACAGAATATGACCACGAAAAGTGAGACAAGTGTGGGCGGCAGAAAAGCTGCAGAGTGTTTCAGTGGAAGGGATATGACAAGAAAAGGTAAAACCGTCTGTGGGGTAGTCAGGTCAAATTAGTCAACATGCGAGGACAGATTAACGACTGACTGACTTCAGAGATTAGTCAGTGTTTAGGGAAAAGTGAGAGACGGAGATGTGACGCTACCGATGTCCTGCACCGAGAGTTCGAGCAGCTCCGAACTCGAGGCCCCCAAGTGGTTGAAGGCGGTGACAGTCAGCCAGAGGGCGGCGTCTTCACCAACCGCAGCCCGCGGTATGGTCATCGCTTCAGCACTGGTCACATTTTCAAACAGGGTCTCGCTCCCATTTTGTCTGAACAACCACAAAAAAATAAACAGAAACGTGCTTTTATCCATCCGCCACGTTTCTGTTGGTTCTTACAAGGTGACTGAGCGGTAGCGGCGGCGCACCTCCTGACCGACAAGGAGTACTTGGTGTTGAGATGCGTCTCCCTCCCTTTCTCCCACGAGCAGGTGATTAATGGGGAACCCCTAGCCGTTTGACAGGCGACATTGCCAGGACTGTCAGGTGGGACTTTGAAGAAAATAGCAAGAAAAAATTAGACAAACAAGGACATGTTTTTTTTTTTCTTTTTCTGTCTGCTTTTATTTTTCATACAAATCGTCTGAACTTGGTGCCATTTAATTCAACTCATGTCAGCTGAATATCTATACACACCTCAATGCCCTCCACACTCACCTTCAGATCTGATTGCAACACATTTTTGAAAAGTTAATTTCCATTTCCTGCATCTACTATCCTCTGTGTTATCATCATGAACCTCTAATTTGATATTTGCTGTTTTTGATATGAGTTTTACTCATATCCTTCATTATTCCTCCCCAATTGTATTTTTATTCTTCTTCAATTTTATCACCTGTGTCCAGTTGACCTGCCCTTGTGCTGCTTCCTGTTCTTCTTCTTGTGTTGCCTAAATTGTCTTCCCGAATTATGATTTTGGATTTCAGTCACTGTGCCTAGACAAAGTGCTATACAAACCCAATCCATTCTTTTTCTTCTTTTTCCTCTTGTTTTGTCCTTTTTAGGTTTGGCTTACACAAAGTTATTGATGACCTGTTTTGACCTTTCCCCAAATCTTTCTTTTTCTGGACCTTGAAGGTTCTCGACCTCATCCTGGAGCATTTCCTGTATTGCAATGTATTTGTGAGAAAAAACTGTACTTACGACCGCCCTCCAGAGCCAGGCCTCCAACGCATATGTTCCCACTATCCCTCTGCAGCATGCAGAGCAACTCGGGCTGAGGATCCTGCACATTGACCAGGTGGTACATCGTGCTGTAGTTGATTCCCTGCCTCGGTGCCACGATCTCGTCATTCAGCATCAACAGCACCCTGGACCTAGAGGAGATTATCCACACTTGAGCAAATCCAGGCCATCTTGATCAGAGTTTGCAATAAAAAGTCCCTAAAAAATATATGTGTACATATATAAATATATGTTAGGGCTGTCAAAGTTAACGCGTTTAAAATGTTTTTTTTATTTTAGTAAATTTGCAGTTAATTCGTGATTAATCGCGAGTTAACTCAGGACACAGCGATTAATCGTGAAGTTTTTAATCGACTGACAGCCCTAGTATATGTATATATATATATATGTATATATATATATATATATATATATATATATACATATATATATATATATGTACTGTATATATAGATACTTTTCTTTTTTTTTTCTTTTTTTTACCTCGGTGGACACTCTTTGTAATCACAGTACACGGTCAGGTTTGAGCCCAGTCGGAAGACTTTATCCGGCTTCACTGTGAGGCGGCAGCATTCATTTCGGAGGCGACAACAAGCAGGCAGGAGAATGCAAACTGATTGAGAGAGCGCAGGAAGATCATACTGTTTTATAATACAATAATGATAATGTCTCATGCATTTTCAAATTCCAGCTGGAACCACTTTTGCCCTTCAGGCCTGCCTTGATTTTCATAGGCCGTGGAGTGAGCACCTCCAGCCTAAATCAGTGCTGCAAGGCAGGAGAGACAAGTGCTTTTGTAATGGGTTATAATAGTAGATTAATGGTCTGTGATTGATCACAATGCTGTGATAATGTCAAAAAAGAGATGTTAGAATAGTGAACTTGATGATGGCTAAATTGAATAAGGTTTAATTCATTCATTCATTCAGAATTTCATCCTTTATCTTTATTGTTAAAAAGTAAGGTATATAAAAATGTTATCAGTGATCCGCACAGCAATCTGGATCTGTGAGTTTGGGATTGATTATGTTGGTCTCCACGCACAATACCCCGGGGGAGTCGCGGTGTCTTCCTCATTCCAATGAACGCTCTTACGAGGAAGCTTCGTTGTCACACCTTGTGAGTATTTCTCCCTGATTTCAGATCAGCAGTTTACACTGCTAAAGGGGTTGTGAGAATGTTACAGTATATTTTCTGTGCTAAGGGAGTGTTTATGCATTATTTTGAGTTCAGTTAAGAGCAGCTCTGTTGAGTGCGTGTGTGTTAAAATCAGTCCAGTAAATGCTCTTACGAGGAAGTATCGTTATCGCACCTCTCCCTGATTTCAGGGGCGCAACACTTTCATGTTGTTTATGCCAAATTCAGTTTCCTGCAGTTGGCTGTCAGGACCGGCACCCAGTGTGCTCCTCCTACCGTTGTGGCTAACCAGCTCCAAGATGTTGTGTTGTAAGGAGCAGAAATTTGATTTAACTGCTTCCTTTCAATGGTCTACACCCAGTCTGACCTGTGACTCCTGTTATTCACAGGTCTTTAGCCTCAACACAACTGCTGTTCATAGTGGAGTGTTTCTTTTTTTAGGACAATTGTTCGTGAGCCCTGTCAATGGTTGTGGCGTGGTGGAAATACCACTGGTTCAGCAGTTTGTCAAACAACCATGTTCAAATTCACTAAAATGTCCTTTTGCCTCTATTCTAATGCTCAGCTTGTACTCCAGAAGGTCCTCTTCTGTCTATTTCTACATTCCTAAGTTTACTGACAGTCCGCCATCTGATTAGATCTTTGCATAGTTGTGCTGTCGCAATTGAGAACCTGCATGAAGTGACCAGTGTGGGCGCATGTACTCACGCTGGATGGACAAACAGAGAAGAAGAGGGGAGAATTTTGAAATGGTCGAGCGGCCACACATTTCAGCTCCCCCGTGTGGAATCCTCAAAGCGTCCCTCTGCGGCAGCACACAAAAAGTCCCACAGTAAACAACTCCAATTGAGAAAATTCCCAAATCCACCTGTCGTCTACAAGTCCAACACCTACAGAAGTGCAGGCAGCTTCTCTGACATTTCTGCCGCACAACGTCGTCTCTGAGCCGCCTGAAATTGGAAGCAACAGCACAAAACATCTCAGCATCAGCCACGACTCACAACCTATTTTCTGATAAGAGATGGAAAGATAAGGTTCACCAGAACTTCCTGATGTCAGAACGCCTCCCTACCGCAGTGGGGATGGTTGGGGGGGAGGGCAAACTCTCCAACAACAGAACAGGTGTTGGCATCAGTACAACATCCAGTTGTGCTGGTTCCAGAGGTGACTGCTAGTGTGAAACGCCGCCGGCTGAACTGAAGAGCGACGCATGACTGAAGCATCTTAAGGAGGCTTGTGACCCAGTTGGGTGGTATTTTGATGTAGAAGGAAACTTTCAACTTTTGTCATCACTGCAATGCCCTACTTCACGCCACCACAAAGGTTGTGCTGCACTCATAAACATGCGCTGCTGCTGCTGTGAGCAGGTAAAACGTGCACCACAGGACTCTCAGAAAGCAAAAAGCTGCTGACCCAAACAACACGTGCAATATATGACTGACGCCACTGGGGTTATTTTATTTTTATTTTTTGCAGCAAATGCAGAGGATGACAGCACACAACACCTTGTCTAAAACTAGACATCAGTGTTGGACGCCATATTAAGGAAATAAAAAAAAAACATCAACCACAAAAACATTTCCTTTTCAGCTCTTTTTACAATGTCTTCAAAGCATCAAAGCTTGTCACGTACAAACTATCTTCATATCCTTTGTTCTTTCAATGCTCATTTTCCACCGTCGACCTAGAAAAGCTGTTCTGGGAAAACCCAAAAGTCAGAGTGGGTAGACGTCGCCATTTCTTTTTTTTCAAGACAAAGGTTATTTTTTTTCTCTAGATGGTCTTTCTTTGACAGGTTTCGGCAGAGCTCAACTGTGTAGACATATATGTCTATACAGTTGAAACCAGAAGTTTACATACACTGTGAAAAAACCTTTTTTCCTCACTGTTTCAGGTCAGTTAGAATTACCAAAATTCTTTCATTTTTCTAAATGCCACAATAACGAGAGAGAGAATTTCTTAGAGATTTCTTTTGTTATTTCTTTTTCTTTTTTTTTTTTTTACTTTCTTTTGATTTTCCCATTATTTCAAACAAGGAAGCAGATAGTTTGAGGTATGCCCTTAAAATACATCACTAGGTGTGCCTTTAAGTAACTCACATATTGTCAGTTAACCTATCAAAAGCTTCCAAAGCCATGGCATCATCATCTGGGTTTCCCCACATTGTTGTGTTCTCATTTTTGTGTATGTAAAACTTTGACGTCAAAGAAATTAATTAAGAATTATTTGAGAAATTCTCTCTGTCATTATTGTGGCACTTAACAAAATTAAATAATTTTGGCAATTCTACCTGACCTGAACAGGACAGATGTAGTCTGATTTAACTTCAAAAAGTGAATGTAAACTGATTTCTGTATACGCGCACATATATTTATGTATATGATATATATGTATGTATACACACACACACATATATATGTATATATATATATATATATATATATATATATATATATATATATGTACATTTATCCATTCAACATCAAATTTTTGATGTTTAATTCCTTGTTACTGATATTTTACAAGCAATACAATACAACACAGTTTTAATCAACGTCACTCAGTTGAGAAATTATGATATCCACTACTTTTTTCCACTTTTTTTTTACCCTGTCCACTGGAGACTGAAGTTTATGGCTGTTATTTGTCTAAAATGTTTTGAGGCACACATGACATGCAGTGTGTGTGTGTGTGTGTGTGTGTGTGTGTGTGTGTGTGTGTGTGTAGGACTTCAACACTAGTGTTGTTCTTCACCTCACATGGACAGGGAGGTTATGCAACACTTCCTTGTTTGTGCCTCTGTCCCTTTCACCCAGATCATGTGATCACTCCCAGAGGCCCGCTCCTGTCTGCACAAACAATTTGCTTTTAAACAAATGGCCCTCTGAAATTCCTTCACCATGACCTCATAAACATGCTACATTAACGACACAACATTCATTTTTTTTTCTCATGTAGCCCCTTTTCTTCCCTCCAGATGGCACTTAGCCATTTCAGAGAAACACTTTTCTGAGAAGCAATTTCAAAGTAAATTCTCATTGTTTACATGTGACGTGCATATCATCCACTTTCCTGCATTGCCGCTTTAAGTACAGCTATGAATGGCAGGAGTTCGTTTTTAAACCACTCTCGCTTCTTATTACGAATTTTATTAACTGAAATATGTAAAGCGATTTCTTGAACTGATTAGGCAGAAAGAATATACGCAAATGACATGATGTTTGAATACACCGGCTAGAATGCAATGTTGTAAAAGTGACTGTCATCGACAGTCTATCTCAGTGTGGCGCATAGTTGGTACGGTTTGGGAGAGCGAGCGAATCCCATCTTGAAGTCCAGAGTTGGCTGCACCCCAGCTGGCGCAGAGAAAGAAAACCTCTGAAGAAGACATGTGAAGAAGAGGAACAGCTCCATTCGGGCCAGTTGCTCCCCGAGACACACTCGCTTTCCTGTGGACGCACAGTGCGACAAAACAGAATCTCACGGTTTGACTATATCCTCAACTGAAACGATACAGAATAAAAGTCAATTACTAATCAAGTAATCATCAGTATACTGACGAGTCAAGTCTTGAAAATCAATAGAAAAATTAATTCCCACTCGCGTTACCAGAGGACATCATGTATCTGAAGGGTTTTTGAAGAAACTTCCAGCCACTTTATCTCATTTGGATTCAGGTCAGGAATTTCCCAATGTGATCTGATCTGGGAACTCCTTCATGACATTGTCTTTCTTGAGCACCCAACTTGTTATGATTGTCTGACCCCAGGAGTCAGAATGAGCAGCGTCTCCATCCAATTTTCTGCTCATTGCTCAGAAAAACACCATATTAAAAATTAAATAATATGTTTCTGTAATGACCGGACATTGAAGCAATATTTCACTCTGCAGTAACTGTTGTGTCACTCTCTTAGGTAATCAATGTGCATAAAGGCTGCTGATAAGATTATGAAATGCAATGCCGTTTTGAACACACTGTCAACTGGAAGTTTGCAGGGTGGATGAGCTCGATTTAAAAACTTTGGACTTTGAGGGATCAAGCTGCTGTTCACGGTTAAATTACTAAGAAAAAAAAGTAAAAAGGGGCAACAGTTATTTAGATGTCTTAAGTACTGGCTAACCTGTTGAAAAGGGAAGGAATGCCTCTCTCTTCCTGAATTTGCCCTCCTGGTCCAGAAAATGTTGCGGGGAGAATGAATGAGGAGATTCCCACATTGTTTCATCATGTAGAACTGAGTTCAGCACACCCAAAACCATGCTACCCTGTGGAGACAAGTTGCTATAATAACTGATGAGGCAAATGTGAAACAAAGTTAAGACATTTTGTTTAGCTTTAGAATAGGATATTTAATTAAGACATTACAGCAACCATTAGTGCAGTGTTCTTATTTTCCTCCCATCACGCACCTTTGGGATTGTGTACTCGTCCATCTTTGTGTCCTTGGTGGCCATCCGGGACACGTTGATGGGAATAATGTCTGCCATCCTCTGGATTTCATGGATGACGGCATTAGTATAGGGCATGTTTTCTCTGTCACTCAGACACGGTTGTCGGGATGAACCGATCACAGCATCTATCTCAGCGTGGACCTTCTCTGCACACAGTCACAACAAAGTGTGTTGTGTGAGCATGCAGGGATATCAGGCAGGAGAGATGACTTCATATGCTTAAAACACACCTTGTATTTGAGGGTAATAGATCATGTACAGCAGCCCCCAGTTTAACGTTGTGGTAGTAGTTTGTGTTCCGGCGCCAAACAGGTCGAGAGTGCAGATATTCAGGTTTGCCATTTCGAAACCCGAGTCTGGGTCGTCTCTCTGTTAGTGACAAAAGAAGGCAGGTCTAAATTCAGGTGCAAGGCAGAGAATCCCACACCGCACACAATATAAGTGCACTAGAAGGGACCCACCTCTCCCATCTCTGCCAGGAAGCAGTCAATGTAGTCGCGCGGCGAGGACGGGTCAAAATCCTTCTTGTGTTCTTGGACCTTGACATCAACAAAGTCAAGGACGTGTCGTAGTTTCTTGAAAAATTTCTGGTGAGCTCCAGGCAGCCACCTCATCAGCTTGGGAAATGCATTGAAAATCTGGTGGTGCAAAGAAAGAACCGCCATCAAAAAAAAATTGCAAAAGGTGAGCAGAGACGGTTGCAGACACTTGTTTGATTTCTATGAAAAAAAAAAAACAGTAAAAAAAACAAGTCTCATCCGTGAAGAAGCACAGAGCAGGTTAATTGTGTATTTTTAAGCTATGCTTCACCATGGCCATAATATGATAATTTACAAAAGTTAAAGTCACTTTTTTTGGAGGGTGAGGGGATGGATGCTGTTTTTATGCTTGCTTATATAATTGTCTGACCTGGACTGAAAATTTTCCTTGCAATTGCTCTGCATCATCGAAGGCTTGAAGGATTCGCTGGAACTTCTCGTCAGTGTACTCAAAACGTTCTCCAAACACCAGGCAGCAGATGATGTTGGACACGGCATTGTTTATAAGATTTTGGACACTGAAGGCTTTGCCTGGTGGAGAAAGGCAAAAACACAGATAAAAAATAAGCTATGTTAAATTGAAAAGGTATATTGGGATGAAATCATCAAATCAAAATAGTTTCATTCATTCATTCATGTTCTATACCCGCTTATTCCTATTCAGGGTCACGGGGGTCTGCTGGAGCCTATCCCAGCTGTCTTAGGGTGAAGGCAGGGTGACACCCTGGACAAGTCGCCAGTTCATCGCAGAAATCAAAATAGTAATACAGAATAAGACATCTTAATTGTCAGGTATAGCTTCTTTCTGGAGAACTGTAAAAAAGAAGTCTAATTTATTATTATCTATGGCTCTCAGTTGCCTAATGGTGTAACTGCATAATGTTTGCCCAATGGCCCAACAT
Source organism: Nelusetta ayraudi (assembly GCF_046127955.1). NCBI lineage: Eukaryota > Metazoa > Chordata > Actinopteri > Tetraodontiformes > Monacanthidae > Nelusetta > Nelusetta ayraudi. The sequence goes on along the minus strand of NW_027466109.1, from coordinate 1,664,852 downwards.
AGAGGACAAGACTCTGGCTCCCGCCTTTGTAAGTAGAAAAAGCCTCATTGAGGTGATTGGCTTCCTGCTGGATGCTCGGCTCGAGGCTCTTCTTGCCAATTCCAAAGTTCCTGAGCGTTTGCAGAGCAAATCTCCTCTGCTGCTTCCACGGGTTGCCGTTCGATATCACCAGACCTTTGATGGCAGCACACAGAAGCGTGAGACGGCAAGAAAACGACCAACAAGCTGGTTTGCTACGTTGCTTGTGGAAATTGACATCATCAATACATGGTGCATGTGAAAGCACTACCTCTGTTGCCCATAAACTCCTCAAAAAGCGGAATGCTGGGACGATCAACAAAGTTTTCTCCTTTCTCCACCAGAGCCTCTCTCACGCGCTTGTAGCCATTGAGGACAACCACCTTCCCTCCAAAAAGACGAAGGCTGAAAATGTCTCCATATTTCTCTGCAAACTGGACACAAGGGAGACAAAAACATTTAGACACAAAATAAACCTTGCAGACTTTAATGACAATGAGTGGCTGTTCTGTTGATATTATGTTTTCAAGAAATTGCAGATGTTGGCCAGGAGATAAAGCAGTCTGTCAACCAATCAGGGTGGAGTGTGCTTTGCTTGCCCCTTTGCCTAGTTTGCCTCCTATAATGAAATGAATTATGAAAGTTCATTCAGAGTGCAGTATAGGTGCTCAACCTTTCACTGATTAAACATTAATGTTTGAAGGTAGATGTGGTGATAATCTTCTCCAGTCGCCACTGTGTTTCTCCCCTTTACCCTCAAACACACCACAGAACCTGTACACTGACTTTTATGTGTTACAAATAAACGCAAAAACCCAAACGTTTCAGGCAGAAATAAACATGTGTTGGGCTCCAGCAGAATTAGGAAAAAAAAAAAAAAGACTTTAAAAGATTTTAAAATAAAACCAAAAAAATGAGAGTTGAAACAATGTTACCACATCTAATTCTGCAGTTTTGTGACCAAGATGAGAAAAACATTTGTTTGACTCACAAACAGCGAGGTATTCATTGATCTTTATTTAAGACGGGAAGAACCAGTACCTCTGTGAACTGCAGGTGAAATCTTTGGGGATCGAGCAGGTGCAGGTGTCCAATCAGAGGAAGAGGCCACGGTCCAGGAGGATAGTCAGAAGGAACTCTGTTCCTCAGGTAATCAGCCAGCAGGAGGAAAACAAAGAGAAATAGGAACATGCTGAAGCTGTCCAGCCATCCCAGGCCCAGGACTCTTAATATTTTCTCCATGAATATGGATAAATGTTGGCCAGTCCACAGACGAATTTCTGTCACTATCACGGCAGCTTTAAGGAACGGACAGCTTAATTCACAGGTTATGTCATAGGGGTGGAAACTATATTGTGTCCTACTTTCAAAGTAAATCATTAGCTACACGAGGTGAAGGATTTCTTGTGTAATCAGCACTATTTTAGAGATTATTTTTGTCTGTAATTAATTAATTTGTCATAAGTGCTTAATGTTTTGTTTCTTTCTCTCACTTACGTTTAAGACATCTTTGTTAATATTTGAGGCCACTGTTTTGTTTTTCTAAACAGTATTGCCATAAAAAATAAACTGTAGGCAAACTAAAACAGTAAATTTCCATTTTCAGTGCTGTTCTCAGCTCCATTGATTTCCTGATGATACTTTTTCATTTTTTGCCAATCTCCTTAAAAGAGAAAACAAACTAAACCAAAAAAATGTCTCTTAAAAACACATTTACCATACTTTTATTTACATTTTCCAAAACATTTTGAAAGCGTGATTTTACAAGTTTTCTGAACTCCACAAAATACATAAGGTTTCATATTGTGTTCTACAGTACATTGTCATATCTAGTCAAGAACATATCATATTCAAATTATTTTTGCCATAACATTTATTAAAACTCCAATCTCATTACTTAGCACCTCAGAAACGTAAATCCCAGCAATACAACAATGTTATTAAAATAATTTTTATTAAAGGAAATTTCTTGTATGTATAGTGAAGTAAAATGATTCAATTTTATTTGAATTTTGTTTCTTTCTTGTCCCTTTATATAAATTAAAAAAGTTTTGAAAATTTTAAAGGAAATAATACACTGAATTTAAATTTGATATGATCAAGAACAAAGTGGTGTTGTAGCTAACAGTGACTGGCTGTCCTTGATAGTCTATCGCAGTGTGGCGCAGAGTTGATACGGTTTGGGACAGTGAGTGGCTCCCAGTTGGTACTCCAGAGTGGGCGGCTCCCCAGCTGGCGCAGAGAAAGAAAACCTCTGAAGAAGACCAGTGAAGAAGAGGAACAGTTCCATTCTGGCCAGTTGCTCCCCAAGACACACACGCTTTCCTAGGAATGCACAGTACGACAAAACAGAAAATCACGGTTCAGTTCAGTTGCCTATGCTTATCTGTGGCTGGGTCGCACGGGTAGCAATCTGAGCAGGGATGTCAAGACTTCCCTCTCCCTGGCCACTTCCTCTAGCTCTGCCGAGTGATGGTGTGGTGTTTTGAGGCCAGCTGAGAGCCACAGTCCCTCCAGCGGGTCCTGGGTCTTCACCTGGGCCTCTTCCCAGTTGGACATACCTTAAATGCCTAACTACAGAGGCATCTAGTTGGCATCCAGAATATACCCCAGCCAACTCAGCTGACTTCTGTCGATGTGGAGGAGGAGCGGTTATGTAGAGCTGGTCCAGTGTTCAGCGATAAGGACGGAACGGACATAGTTCCTACTGAATTCAAGATAAGATTCTTGGCCAAATTCTCCTCTCCAGCACCCTGGAATAGACTTTCCCAGGGAGGCTGAGGTGTGTTATCCCCCTGTAACTGGAGCACACCCTTCAGTTTTCCTTCTTGAAGAGAGAGACTAGAACCCTGGTTGCCCAGTCCAACAGCACTGGCCCTGATGCGCAATGTTGCAGAGGCGTGTCAGTCAAGACAGACCCACAACACCAGAGACTTAAAACTAAGGACGGATCTTATCAACCTCCATGCCTAGCCACTGCGGAGCTTATGAACTACTTCAGTGACTTCAGCTTAGTTAATTAATTAGTCCCAAGTCTCTGCTTCTTCCACTTTATGTGGAGGGTGCAGAGATTATGGGATTGAGTAGATCCTTAAAGTTTTCCCTTTGACACTCCATGATGGCCCTAGACGAGGTGAACAACTCCCACCTCCACTGTAGAAAGTGTTGGAAGGGTATTGCTTTATCCTCACAAGACATTGGCACGTTTTCCAGAATTTCTTAAAGGTTGAACAGTAATCTTACTCCACAGTTGATCATCAACATACAACACAGGGGGTCCTGAAACCATGTGTATTGATGTACACTCTGATGCTTGAACATGGTGTTGATTATGGACAAACCATGACAAGCACAGAAGTACAGTAACAAGACACTACTTGGATTCAGATTAGGGGCCATTCCTCCCAATCGCACTCCTAGGGACTACAGAGTCCCTAGTTGGGGTACCTTCAAACACTCCTCTCAGGGACTTCAAGAAGGCCAAGTACCCTTCGGTCCATAAGCAAAAACAACAGCAAGAGACCCGTCCTAAACCCAAAAGCGTAAGGAAAGATCCTCTCATTAACAGGGAAAAACTTAGACATGTGGTGATGCTCCCACTTTGAAGCAACATTTTACACTGTAATTCTGTGGGGATTGATGTTTCTCTCTTGCATTGATATCATCAATGTACCCAAAATGGCGCTGATGAGGTTATGCAATCTAATGCAGTTTTGAGCCCACTGTCAACTCGGGGTATGAAAGTTTTTTTCTGCTTTAGATGTTCTTTAGCACTAACTCACCTGCTGAAAAGGGAAGGAAGGCCTCTCTCTTCCTGAATTTGCCCTCCTGATCCAGGAAATGTTGCGGGTAGAATGAATGAGGAGATTCCCACATTGTTTCATCATGTAGAACTGAGTTCAGCACACCCAAAACCATGCTACCCTGTGGAGACAAGTAGCCATAACAAGTGAAGAAGCAAATGTGAAACAAAGTTAAAAGTTTTAGCATTTTATAATCAAATAAAACAAACTGCCAATTTTAGTCAAAATGTTAAACATTGCAGAAAAAATTAGTCCAGTTTTGTTATCTGCTCCCCCCATCATGCACCTTTGGGATTGTGTACTCGTCCATCTTTGTGTCCTTAGAGGCCACCCGGGCCACGTTGAGGGGAATGATGTTGCCCATCCTCTGGATTTCATGGATGACGGCATTAGTATAGGGCATGTTTTCTCTGTCACTCAGACACGGTTGTCGGGATGAACCAATCACAGCATCGATCTCAGCGTGGATCTTTTCTGCACACAGTCACAACAAAGTGTGTTGATGTGAGCATGCAGGGATATCAAGCTGGGGAGATGACTCTTAAAACACACCTTGTATTTGAGGGTAGGAGATCATGTACAGCAGCCCCCAGTTTAATGTTGTGCTAGTAGTTTCTGTTCCGGCGCCAAACAGGTCCATAGTGCAGATACTCAGGTTTGCCATTTCAAAACCCGAGTCTGGGTCCTCTTTCTGTTAGTGACAAAAGAAGGCATTTCCAAGTTCAGGCTCAAGGCAGAGAAAAATCCCACACCGCACACAATAGAAACGCACTAGAAGGGACCCACCTCTCCCATCTCTGCCAGGAAGCAGTCTATGTAGTCTTGTGGTAAGGATGGGTCAAAATCCTTCTTGTGTTCTTGGACCTTGACATCAACAAAGTCACGGATGTTTCGCAACTCCTTGAGTATACTCTGGTGAGCTCCAGGCAGCCACTTCATCAGCTTGGGAAATGTGTTAAAAATCTGGTGGTGCAAAGAAAGAACTGGCATCAAAAAGATGACGAGAAATGGGCAGAGACACTTTTCTGACATCTTTAAAAAAAAAGAAAAAAGAATCCTCATCTATTAAGGAGCACAATGCAGGTTAATTCCTTTTTTCAAGTTATACTTCACCATGGCAACAGTATGATTATTACAAAAGTTAAAGTGGCATTTATTTTAAGCAATGAGCACTTTCTGTTGATCCTCCTTTGTAATCTTCTATTTTTTTTTCACAAAGCTAGGATTTATCAAGGGCTGGATACCTATGATGTATCACCTACACCTAACATCAATTAGGATATGCCACTTCTCTCCCAACATCCAAACTGTAACTCCCTTCTGTCTGACTGCCCCACTAAGTCCATCAAGACTGTCCATTTGGCTCAGAGCATTGCAGATTAAAACATGACAAAATCTACAATATTTCCCCTCTAATTAAAGAAGGGAGTGAAAGAAAAAACTGACTGGATTTTAGAATTCAAATCCCTCACTTGTTGGATACATACATCAGGACTTAAAAAAAGGATGCTTAGTCTTGTTTAGTGGACTCACCTGCACTGAAATACTTCCTTGCAACTGCAATGCATCATTGAAGGCTTGAAGGATTCGCTGGAACTTCTCGTCAGTGTACTCAAAACGTTCAGCAAACACCAGGCAGCAGATGATGTTGGACACGGCGTTGTTTATAAGATTTTGGGCATTGAAGGCTTTGCCTGGTGGAAGAAGACAGCAACATAGATGAATCAAAAACTTTGCTATGATGCTTTGAAATGTTGTGCTGGGATGAAATAATCGAATCAAAATAGTAATGTAAAATAGGATGTTTTAAATGTCCTGTATAGCTCAATTTACATCAATAACTTTGTAACAAATTTGTAAAGTTTCACTACGTATAAGGCTCTCAGTTGCCTAATGGTGTAACTGCATAGTATTTGGCTCATTGATGCATGCAACATAGAGTCAGCAAACGAGGATGAGACTCAGACTCCCACCTTTGTAAGTAGAAAAAGCCTCAATGAGGTGATTGGCTTCCTGCTGGATGCTCGGCTCGAGGCTCTTCTTGCCAATTCCAAAGTTCCTGAGCGTTTGCAGAGCAAATCTCCTCTGCTGCTTCCATGGGTTGCCGCTCGATATCACCAGACCTTTGATGGCAGCACACAGAAGTGTGAGACGGCAAGAAAACAACCATCAACAAGCTGGTTTGCTACGTTGCTTGTCGAAAATTAGCATTATCAATACAAACTACAAGTGAAAGCACTACCTCTGTTGCCAAAGGACTCCTCAAAAAGCGGAATGCTGGGACGATCAACAAAGTTTTCTCCTTTCTCCACCAGAGCCTCTCTCACGCGCTTGTAGCCATTGAGGACAACCACCTTCCCTCCAAAAAGACGAAGGCTGAAAATGTCTCCATATTTCTCTGCAAACTGGACACAAGGGAGACAAAAACATAGAGACTGTAAGTAAGTCTCACAGACTTTAATGACTACAAGTGGTTGTTTTGTTGATATTTGATATGTTTTTAAGAAATTGCAGATGTTGGCACTAGTTAAACTAGTAAGTCCAACAATGAGGGTGGAGTGTGCTTTGCTTGCCCCTTTGCCTAGTTTACCTCCTATAATGAAATGAAGGACAAAGGTTCCTTCAGAGTGCAGTAAAGGTGCTCAACTTTTCACTGATAAAACATTAATGCTTTGAAGAGGATGTGGTGATAATCTTCTTCAGTCGCCACTGTGTTTCTCCCCTTTGCCCTCAAGCACACCAGAGAACATGTATACTGATGTTTATATATTACAAATAAACGCAAAAACCCAAATATTTCAGGCAGAAATAAACATATGCTTGCCTTCCAGCAGAATTTGGAAAAAAAAACAACTTAAAATATTTTACTATAATGCTGAAAAAAGACAGTTGAAACAATGTTAAAATACGTAAATCTGCAGAATTAGTGACAATGTGTCTCAGATGAGAATTATTTGACTCATAAACAATAAGACATTCTTTAATCTTTATTTACAATGGGTAGAACCAGTACCTCTGTGAACTGCAGGTGAAGTCTCTTGGGGTCGACCAGGTGCAGGTGTCCGATCAGAGGAAGAGGCCACGGTCCAGGAGGATAGTCCGAAGGAACTCTGTTCCTCAGGTAATCAGCCAGCAGGAGGAAAACAAAGAGAAATAGGAACATGCTGAAGCTGTCCAGCCATCCCAGGCCCAGGACTCTTAATATTTTCTCCATGAATATGGATAAATGTTGGCCAGTCTGAGTCCACAGACGTATTTCTGTCACTATCACGGCAGCTTTAAGGAACGGACAGGTTAATTCACAAGTTACATAATAGGGGTGGAAACAATACTGTGTCCAACTGTCAAAGTAAAAGCACAAAGCATGACTTAGACAAGGTGTTTTCTGGTTAGAATCAACGAGTCTCAGAGAAACCGCACATGTAAACATTGACAAGACTTACTGCAACAAGGACTATTTCGGAGTCTGCAATTTTTTTTTAATTACTGCTTTTAGCTGTAACACTTTACTGCTAAAGGCTTTTGGCTGAAAGGTGAAACATCTTTCAGCAACCAAAAAAAAAGTCTAGTGACCTACGACTCAGCACTCAGAGCTGGATGAAGTGAATGTAATAACCACTGTTTGTTTTTGTCTTTCCACGTGTGAGACGTCATTGTTGCTATTCATGCTCTTTTATTTGTTTTAGGGCTGTAATGGGCTTTGCAAAAATAGCTAAATCCATTTTTCCGTGCCGTTTTCAGCTTCACTGCTTTCCTGAGGATACTTTTTTCGCTTTTTCTTTGTCTCTTTAAAAGAAAAAAACAAACTAGGAACAAAACAAAACAATTGGTTCTTTAAAGCATGTTTACCATGAATTTATTGACATATTCCAAGACATCCAAAAGGTACAATGTTACCCTTTGAACTCCAACCGACACATAACATTTTATATTGTGTTCTACATATTCCCACATAGTCAAGCACGTATCATATTCCACTGATATTTATCATAATGTTTTATTAAAACACTGATCTCATTGCTGCTTGCCTCAGAAATTTAAATACCGTGAAAAAGCACATTTCATTAACAGTTTAAATGAAGAAATTTCTTAAATTAAGTGCATTCTTGTACATTTCTTGTGTGTATAACAAATAGAGTTCATTTTTTTATGGATTTGTTTTTATTAATTAGTTGTTCACTGTCTTTGTATAAACTGAAAAAAGTAATATGAGTTAAGTAATATGTATTTTTTTTTTAAAAAAGGACATGCTAAATTTAAGTTTGATTGGATCATGAACAAAGTGTATTAGTGAGGCTGAACGTTGATTGTCTGTCCTCGATAGTCTATCGCAGCGTGGCACAGAGTTGGTATGGTTTGGGAGCGCGAGCTCCACCCAGCTTGAACTCCAGAGTGGGCTGCTCTCCAGCGGGCATTGAGAGAGAAAACCTCTGAAGAAGACACGTGAAGAAGAGGAACAGCTCCATCCTGGCCAGTTGCTCCCCGAGACACACACGCTTTCCTGAGGATGCACAGTACAACAAATCAGAAACTCATTGTAATTTTTTGCGGCTCCAATTCTGTTTTCACATTTTCACAGCTCCAGATCGTGAAAATGTGAGATGGGAGAGGTGGGTCCCTTCTAGTGCGTTTCTATTGTGTGCGGTGTGGGATTTTTCTCTGCCTTGAGCCTGAACTTGGAAATGCCTTCTTTTGTCACTAACAGAAAGAGGACCCATATTAGACCCATATTAGAGGCATATTAGAGTAACAGTCAGTTCACTGACGAGTAGATTTCAAGGAAAATAAAACCTGTAAAATGGAAAATGTATGTTTTTTTTCTGCCTGCATGTTGAGAGGTTCCTCCCTCAATTGTGATCTTATCATGGTGGAAGGCTTTTAGAGTGAAATATCTTCCTGGAGTAAGGCATGGGAGAACAATCTTGATGGGGCTGATGTGGCACAGTCGGGCCTCGACTCAGTCGCAGCAGGAATCGTCCCTGCTGACAGTCGTGCAGACCTGTGCCAACGTAACCTCGACAGAATGGACCAGGGATGCAGTTGGTTGGTACCGTCCCGACATACTGTAGTTGGGTGCATCTCAGCATGCTCTATTTGCGGAACAAGGCTTCCGGGGTTGTCCCCAAAGTTGTTCCAGTGTTATTACTCACAAGCCCCCACAAGTCCGTTGAGTGAAAGAAATGCTTGGGGGCTGGGAGATTCTAGGAAGTCCATAGTAAGGCCACTGCTACTTGGTTTTGAAAGCAACTAAATGAGTCAATGTCTCAGGGTCACTATCTGCTGAGCCTGCCATGGCCAGCTGATATCAGATAAGCGCTGGGAAATGGGTTGATGGACATTTCAGAGTTGTTATGTTTTTTTAACACTGTAACTCACCTGCTGAAAAGGGTAGGAAGGCATCTCTCTTCCTGAATTTGCCCTCCTGGTCCAGAAAATGTTGTGGGTTGAATGAGTGAGGAGATTCCCACATTGTTTCATCATGTAGAACAGAGTTTAAGGTGGGGAGAATCACGGTGCCCTGTGGAGAGACGAAATGGTTCATTCTTAGCTCTGGATCAGCTGCTACTGAGAACTCACAAAAACGCACCTTTGGGATTGTGTACTTGTCCATCTTCACGTCCTTGGTGGCCAGCCGGGGCACATTGAGGGGAAGGATATTTGCCATCCTCTGGATTTCATGGATGACGGCATTAGTATAGGGCATGTTTTCTCTGTCACTCAGACACGGTTGTCGGGATGAACCGATCACAACATCTATCTCAGCGTGGACCTTCTCTGCACACAGTCACAACAAAGTGTGTCAGTGTGAGCACGCAGGGATATCAGGCAGGAGAGATGACTTCATATGCTTAAAACACACCTTGTATTTGAGGGTAGTAGATCATGTACAGCAGCCCCCAGTTTAACGTTGTGGTAGTAGTTTCTGTTCCGGCGCCAAACAGGTCCAGAGTGCAGACACTCAGGTTTGCCATTTCAAAACCCGAGTCTGGGTCCTCTTTCTGTTAGTGACAAAAGAAGGCATTTCCAAGTTCAGGCTCAAGGCAGAGAAAAACCAAACACTGCATTCAATGGAGATGCACTACAGAGAACCCACCTCTCCCATCTCTGCCAGAAAGCAGTCAATGTAGTCACGCGGCGAGGACGGGTCTAAATCTTTCTTGTGTTCTTGGACTTTGTCTACAACAAAGTCTCGCACATTTTTAATTTGCTTAAATATGGTCTGGTGAGCTCCTGGCAGCCACCTCATCAGCCATGGGAATGCATTGAAAATCTGGCGGCAAACAGAAGTATTTCTTACCAGAGACAAGCAAACTTTGTGTCAATGGTATCGGTTTTATTTCAAAATCAAGATAAAGACTGTGGGTGAGGTAATGTGCTCATACCAAGGACTCACCTGCACTGACATACTTCCTTGCAATTCTACCACATCATTGAAAGCTTTAAGAATGCGGTGGTACTTCTCGTCAGAGTACTCAAAACGTTCTCCAAACACCAGACAGCAGATGATGTTGGACACAGCGTTGTGTATTAAAAGTTGGGCATTGAAGGGTTTACCTGGAATGGGGGAAAAGGGGAGGCGGATCTGCCTTGTTATGTGATGCATCGAAAAGTTGGCATAAAGACAAAAAATGGATAGACTGAAATAGTATTTTAGTATCTACACAGCGGACCACCATCAGGAGTGTTTTTGCTTAACTTTAATTTAACTCTAATGTTAACAGTCTCCAATAGTGCAATAAAAAATTTCAGATCTAAAAAGATCAATAACGCTCAATTGTCTGATGTGCAACATCATAATATTTGGCCTGCTTTCTTCTGTAAAGTGTATAAGTAAATTTTTCGGATGAAATGTTGTTTGCCCTTAAGAGGATGAGACGCGGCTCCTGCCTTTATTAGAAGAAAAAGCCTCGATGAGGTAATTGGCTTCCAGCTGGATGCTCGGCTCGAGGCTCTTCTTCCCAATTCCAAAGTTTCTTAGCGTTTGCAGAGCAAATCTCCTCTGCTGCTTCCAAGGGTTGCCGTTCGATACAACCAGACCTTTGTTGACAGCACACAGCAGCATTAGCAATAAAGCAAGACAGAGAAAAGAGGCGAAAATGACACATTCAACACATATACTTTGTTATCATCTGCTCTTGTAAAGTAAGAAACAAGGTGCAACCCAAAACCTACCTTTGTTTCCCATGACCTCCTCAAAAAGTGGAATGATAGGACGATCAGCAAAGTGTTCTCCTTTCTCCACCAGGGCCTCTCTCACGCGTTTGTAGCTGTGAAGGACCACCAGCCTCACACCAAATGCATTGATGCTGAAAATGTCTCCGTATTTTTCTGCAAACTTGACACAGAGTGCAAAGGACATTGCTCGCCTTGTGGGTTTTGACACCTCAGTGAAGCAAATGAAAAAGAGGACAAGCACTTGAAGGCTTGATGTTCGTGCTATAATTTTAGGATGCCGGGTTCAGGATTGGCTCTATAAGACCTTCGCCCTGGAAAGTGAATATCAAAGCAGCCAAAGAACATTTAAATAATATTTTTCCTACATTAGATTAGATTAACAATTAAAAATTGAGTTTTTAATGTTTGTTTGTTTTTAATGTTTAAGTATGGGCTGCGGTAACTAAATGCTGGATAATTAAATGGCCGGTGCCAGACAACCTCAGGGATCGAAAAAAGCCAGTCTGTTAAACAGGATGGTCACAAACCGTCAACACATTTTAAGACTTAAAAATCAATCCTGAAGAACACAGGGAAACAATGCAGAGATTTTAAAACCTGTGTTTCTGCCCCCTGGTTCTTGTCAGCACTCATGCTGCTGAATGTTGGAATTGTCATTTAAAGTCTCCCAAACATGTTGAATCAAACATGTATATACTATATATAATATATGCAATAGTCTGTGATACCCCTTGTGATATACGCTGATAATATATAACATTAAGATTTTGTCCTTATATAACCTCTTGCCTAGATTCAGCAACAAACATGTTTTATGTGCCCAGCAGCCATAAAAAAATTAAATACTGGCCAGCTGATATTAGATAAACTCTGGGATTATGTACTCTACAAAAAAACAAACAAAACTGAAGACAAACTATATAAATTAAATCAAAATATGTAGTGTTCATATGTCAAAATAAAATTAGATGGTGGAGAGTGCTGCTCACATTTACAGCAGGCAAGACATTTTTCAATCTTTAGTCAAAGCACGTGGAACTGCCGCCCTGGACGATACCTTACCTCTGCAAACTGGAGGTGCAGTCTCTTGGGGTCGAGATGGTGCAAGTCCCCGATGAGAGGGAGAGGCCGCGGCCCGGGAGGAAAATCTGAGGGAACTCTGTTCTTCAGGTAATCAGCCAGCAGGACAAAGACACACAGGAAAATGCAAACACTGAAGCCGTCGAGCCATCCCAGGCCCAGGACACTTAATATTTTCTCCATGGATTACGGATCAACGTCGGCGAGTCTGAGCACTGAAGGAAGCCTTAAATTTGTTACTACCTGTCATGGCAGATGTAACAGACTGACAGACAAACATCCAAGGACAGGTGATTTCAGGAATGTTTATGACGGTCGAAAGTACGTTTTCCGTTTGTGAACCCAGCCTTCACAATAAAAGCACTATAGAATATGTGCACAGTGTAGCTACCACTATTTGACAGGCCACAGACACCAACAAGTTGAAGATTGAAAATAGTTCAAAAACCCCTCAAATTTGACTTTTCAGTGTGCCATAAAAATAATATGCCATAATATATGTAGTTCGAGGGAAGAAATGCACTTAAGAGTTAACTTGGAAAAAAAGAAATGTTCGCTCAATAAATGGAGAAGCTGTGTAAAAACCAAACTTATTTGTAGTTAGACAGTTTGTAATGCTCTGGCTTTCGATGTTTTTTTTCATTTCTTTTCAATGTCAAAATAAAAAATTGCATAACTGTTGGCACCTTTGTGCTACTGATAAAGGTGTGTTCATTGGCAACTAAAGTGGAGGAAAGGTGCAAACATTTCCAGACAACATAATAGATTAGGAAAAAAAAAAACATACATTTGTTACTTCTGCAAGAAATTCCAGTTCCACCTTATAAGTAACATTTTCATTTGAGAGCAACACACCTCACAGCTTCCATCCTGCGTGCACTGTTCACTTCCCTGTTTGTTACCAGGTTAATAATAACCCCAATGTTATTTAGTGCTCAATGGCAAAGGGCAAGTCTGCTTCACTGCCTGTCAACAGATGTCACAACACACAAACGTAAAATAAAATAAAATGCAGCAGCATTTTCTAAGTGTATGTTTTCTTGAAAATACTAATAGGATATAGCCTTTATTTTTTTAAACTTTGTTTTCTTGATGCTTGGTACCAAACACAATTCCAACAGTTTCATGCACTGCTGAAGTTTATACAATGAAAAATGAACAGAAATCTTTCAGATATAAAACCTTGGCACAATAACCTCACATCCATATACATTTGTATTAAAAAAACACTTTATTACTTTATGTTGTTTATTTCTTTATTATTATATAACAAAGTTATGTCATTCTGTGGTCACAAAATTCAATGATTTGTTATCAAAGCAATCATTCTTCAATGTTTGTGACGTACCTCTGATAACCTGCTAATCATTGGAGGTTCCATCTGAAACAGCTGTCATCAGCAGCAGGGAGCTTTGCTCTTCAGGGAACTTTGTGTCCTAGAAGGACACATAATAACAATATGAAAATACTGAAGCTGGTCTACTGTGTGTGTGTGTGTGTGTGTGTGTGTGCGCGTGTGTTTTGTAATAGTATCTTAAACTGTATTTTGGATTGGCAGTGCTTGTTTTCAGGAAATCTCACACCAATGGGCAGCTGTTGCCATGCAAAGTGCTGCCAGGACTTTTGGACATTGGCTGCGGCTCACATTGGCTCTATCAAGTGAGCCGCAGCCATAATTAGGCGCACAAAGTGCAGTTTCGCCTAATTAAAATGTTCACATTTATGCCTTATCCAGTAATGTTCTCCATCTTAGATGCCAGTCAAAATATTTCACCAGAATTCTTAGTTTGAACCATTATGGATTACGGAAGTATGTACAACTAAAAGTAATGCTAAATTTGTATTTTACTGCAACATGAACCTAAGCTAAAAGTTGCATAAAATTATTAAGGGTCAGACCAGGAAGGCATGTCGCTAAAGAACAAACATATCAGGACATGTCAAGAAATTGTATCTTATCAGTGAGTGCATTGGGCAGAGGGTCGAGGAAAAACAGGTACAAAGACAAATGTGTTTCCATCTCTTTACAATAAGTCCTTCGTAAGAATGACAAAACTTATGGGTTAGGTCCAACATCCTTTCCTCTGGCTCTCTAAGAGAGGTCCCAGTGTTGCATAACAATTCCCTGTTTGGCTCTTATAACCCAGCCCCCTTCGACCCCTCACCCACGCACTGCACTTGCAGAGCCACAGTAACTGGTCACATTCTGAGGGCTCATACAGGGCTGAGTGAAATATCTCCAACATGATTTTTCAAGCCATTTTTGGGTGGATGGACCCAAGCAGTTGGGTGGTCATTGTTTTTTTAGTCTTACTTTTGTTGGATGTGGTCAGAAACCGGAAGCCAAGCAATTTCCCACCGGGACCGTGGGCTCTGCCTTTCCTCGGGAATGTCTTCACTGGGGTCGACTTCAAAACAGTGGACAAGGTGAGATGGCAAACTGCGCTTTCGTGGCCTGAGTTGAGCTGATGATGAATGAATTTAGCTTGTGCAGAAAGTTGAACATGGGCAACCAACACTGAATAACCTTGTAGAGTCGAACAAGCAATGCAAGGTTATTTCCCGCTAAAAAAAACCATGTCAAATAATGAGACAAACAGCTGCAGGTCCATGCAAAGACCAAACAACATGTTTGTTTAGGTTTTTTTTTTAAAGAGCTGAAAGAATGCATTGTATGAATGAGTGAAGGAAGGAGCAGTTTTTATGTGGCCCCTGCTATGTAAACACAGATAAGGCGATCCCTCTGCAGCATTGCTAGCAACGAGAGATTCCTGCAAAGAGAGCACAAAGTGCCAAACTCATTATTCACCAGTTAAGGCACTTTTCCCCTTGGTTTGTGAGGAGCAAAGACAGAAAAACACATTCATTGTCAATGTTAATTCCAAATCTGTGTGACTGTGACTGCAGCTTGCTCTGGAGTATGGCCCAGTGTTCAGCCTGAGAAGAGGAAGCGAGAGGATGGTGTATATTTCTGGGTACAAAATGGTCAGAGAGGCCCTTGTTGACCAGCTGGACTGTTTTGTCGACCGGCCTATTGTCCCCCTCTTCCATGTGATCTTCAAAGGCATTGGTGAGTTTGACGAGTGTGGCAGTGTGGGACACCAGTAGCCTGTTTAACTCTGTGAAGCTCATCAGCCACGTTAAAATATTTTGGGGTTATAAAAAGCTGTTTTGTTGTTTTCCCCCTGCAGAATTACTCTGAAGTCAATCTTTTTTCTGAGCAGATTCTTATCAGCCAAGTGCACCCCACATATTTCTCTGTCACCACATTAATCACTCTTTCTGCTGCTTTCTAAATATTTGGACATTCCCCTCCCACCCTCCCCCTGCTCGCAGGCATTGCTATGAGTAACGGCTACATGTGGAAGAAGCAGAGAAAGTTTGCCAACACACACCTGCGCTACTTTGGAGAGGGCCAGAAGTCCCTGGAACACTACATTCAGGTGGAAAGCAACTTCTTGTGCGAGGCCATCAAAGAGGAACAAGGCACGTACGTGATGAAGACAAATGCATCCCTTCCCCTGCCTTAGCAGGAGTCAGAGCAAAGAGGCAAGAAGAGTGTGACGTTGCAATATGATTTGTCAACTCTAGGAAATCCATTCGCTCCTCAGTACACCATAGGGAATGCAGTGGGTAACATCATCTGCTCCTTGGTGTTTGGTCATCGCTACGAATACAGTGACGAGAGCTTTCGCAGGATTCTCGAGTTGGACAACGAAGCTGTTATACTTGCCGGCACTCCCCAGGCTCAGGTATGATCAATGTCCAGCAACTACACTGTGACTGAGCCAAACAAGAACACAATGGCTGATCTTAGCGTTTTCCCCCGCCCTGCTGACAGCTGTTCGACGCCTTCCCCGACATCATGAAATACCTGCCTGGTCCCCACCAGACCATTCACCAAAACTATTACAAGATTGTGTCATTTTTGCAAAATGAAATTACAAAGCACCAGGAGGAGTGGAACCCGGATGACCCTCGGGACTACATCGACACTTACCTGGCTGAGATGAAAAAGGTGAGACATCTTAAAGAGTGTTCTAAGAAAATAATAGCTATAGTTGCTAATTGTTTTTGTAAATTGCATGTGGCCTCATAGGCGAGAGATCCGTGGGTTCGAACCTGCTTATGACACAGTCATTAACCTATATCACACATATGCTTTCTTTTGAGCATACATATGTATGCTACAAAGAATATATATGCATTTTTTGTAGCATACATATGCTAGAAAGTATGACATAATGACATTTTTTTAAAATTGAAAAAAACAGTGGGTAAGTATACCTAAGGAATTTGTGCAGAAGGTAATATATAGTATATATGAGCATACTCCTCTGAAGATCCTTGAAAACAGTTTTTTTCCCCTTTTCTTGACCATCATTGAGGTTTTGTAATAAGGGAGACTTTGTGCCCAATCTTACAGCAAGAGAAGGACCCGCTGGCTGGCTTCAATGTTGAGACTCTGGGTGTTTGTACCCTGGACCTGATAGAGGCTGGAACAGAAACAGCAGCCACCACTTTGCGCTGGGCCCTTGTGTACCTGTTGAACTACCCGGAAGTACAAGGTCGGTAGTTCATCCATCACAAATCGAACAGCTTAATTAAAAAAAGACAGCTGTGGATGCATAATGTCTCGAATCCTCACACAGAGAAAGTCCAGGCAGAAATAAACCGGGTGATTGGACAGTCCCGTCAGCCCACTATGGCCGACAGACCCAACATGCCTTACACCGACGCCGTCATTCATGAGTCCCAAAGAATGGGAAACATTGTCCCCGCTGGATTCCCCAAAATGGCCAGTAAAGACACAGTGCTGGGAGGATACTTTATTCCCAAGGTGCAAGCGCTCAACAAGAGATAAATGTCGAGGAGAAAAAAAAGTTGGGGACCACTGACGTTCCTGGTTTCTCTGTTCACCCAGGGTACACCTATCAGTGCAATGCTTTCATCGGTGCTGTTTGACAAGGAAGAGTGGGAGACGCCAGACGTGTTCAATCCTCAGCACTTCTTGGATTCCAATGGGCAGTTTCGGCGAAGAGACGCTTTCATGCCATTTTCAGCAGGTTTTTTTTTAACCCAAACATTTTTCTTTGAGCAACAAGCCTGCAATCTTGCTTCATAATGAGCAACGAACAGCAACTTGACATAGAAAAGTATTGAAAAAGCTGCTTTTTTTTTTTTTTTTTTTCTCCATGCAGGTAAACGTGTGTGCTTAGGGGAGCCTCTGGCCAGAATGGAGCTCTTCCTGTTCTTGACGTCTCTCCTGCAGCGCTTCACCTTCACTCCCGTTAATGGAGAGATGCCCAGCATGGAGGGCGTCCTGGGGTTCACGCACTCGCCACAGGGGTTCAGGATGGTAGCTGTACCCCGGTAGGGTCAACACTTTTAATCATTCTAGCCAGACCAATGCAGCAAGTGGGGGAAAGACCCAGAAACGTGTGTGTTGACGTTTGAGTGGGTAACACAAAGATATGAAAACTCACAAATATGAGATATTAAAAATCTGCACAAAGTGGAGAATTTCTGATATTAAAACAAGCTTCCTTAAGTCTTCTGGTGACCTGAAATACAAAACAAGCAATGTGGCGAAAATGATGGTTTATATAATCACTATCTCAGAGTCACAAATAATCTGAATTTAGATTTCACCAGGCTTTACTTAAGATCATTTATTCTGTAATAGGAAAACACCTCATTACATTGAATAAAAAAAACTTAGGATATGTATATATTGTTACATTGTGTGTAATAAGTTCCTACTGTTTTTAGGCTGGCTATCACATTTGTATTTCTGTTACATTTTGATGTGTCATGCATTTCTCCCACTGTGTTTCATGAATTATACAGCAACAAACACGTCATAAATCAAATTTCAGAAATGTCTTGTATCATTGCTGTTTTTTTGGTATTGAATTTGGCAGTGCGGGAATTATCTCTTCTCTTATTCTCGAAATAAAATAAAATTATCAAAAGAAAGTTTTTTATATTTTTTGTGCACTAATTCTGTAAACAAACTGGAGGTTTTTTTTTTGGATTATCACTTTAATCTATAAATGTGTTTATAGGTTTAGTGACACATCTTTTGGGTTGTGGCAGTATTAGTGCGACAATGTGGTAATATTTGTAAAGATATTGTACAACACCTTAAAACTGTCAAAAAAATCCAAAGATTGTTGGATGTCATTTATTTGTGGGTTTGTGATTAATATTAATAGTTGGACTGTTTCTGTTACAAATACTATAGGATTACGAAAAATAGTTATTATAATAATTCATTTGAGTTTTGTTTTTTCCCAGAAACGCTAACGTGTCCAACCATCATCGTCATGTTTATTTATCAGTGTTCTGCAAGAGGTCCTGTTGGAAGCCCCTGTGTGCAGACTTGACAACGCAACAAGTTGATTTGATAAGTCAATCCAGATATAATTTAGAGCAGAGCAGTTCAGAACTCAGTTTAATTTTACAAAACAAGCAGGAAAGACCTGAGAGTTGCTCAAACTGCTCCAGGTTTAAACTCACTAAAAAATGTGGCTTTTGGATAATTTTTTTTGTTGTTGCTTGGCTTCGACTTTAAAGCAGGACTACTGTTTGTCTTTGTTTTACTTCTAGTGACGTCCTCAAACATAGGAAGCTCCCTAGGAAGTATTTAGCGCAGACAGAAAATATTGCCATAAATATTTCATTAATTTGGCATCTGTGATTATTGGTAAGTGACTGGAGCAGGCTTTTGATTTGTTTTACTAATGAATCTACTAAATAATAGTTTTATTATTTATAGTAGTTATTGAAGAAAATGTTTATTGTCCTCTCGGAGATGTTTTCAGGGAGCCACTACGCTTAGACTTTTAATAAACAAAAATGAAAATGTTTTCGTGTAGGCAGAGGATCGTAGATTCATAGATTTTTCTTTTGATATTTTAAAATGTGTGGTTCAACTCTGTGCCCTGATGTATTTGCCACAGCTAGCTCAGCACTATGGTGACATGTCCAGCATCTGCCTTGGCCATGACAAGGTGGCCTTTGTGTGTGGCTACAAGACGGTGAAGGAAGCCATTGTGACGCAAGCTGACAACTTTGTGGACTGACCCTGCAGTGCAGTTGACAACATGGTTTCCACAGTAAACGCAGGTTGACAAATCACTGTGTTTGTGAAATATGGAAGAGACAGCGCGGCTCTGCCTTTTCTATCTTGCCTAGTTTTGGCCTTGGCATAAACGTCACTGAGCAGAGCATCTCGGAGGAGGCCACACACTTGTAGCAGGCCATAGAGACAGAGAAAGGTGACACAATCAAATGAGAAGAGATTAAACCATTTCAGCTGTTCAGAGAGTCCTTTTCTACAACACTGCATCTAATATCATCTGCCAGCTGGTGATGGCGAAACAGTTTGATTACAGTGACCACAAATTCCAGACACTGCTGAAGGGCCTGACGGAAATCCTCTGTAATCAGGGCTCTTTTTGGGGTCTGGTAAGTCAGTGATGTAAACACTGAAATATACACACACACAAACATGTATGTGTGTATATTTCAGTGTTTTTTTTCTATCATACCAATAATATATTTTTAAATGTACGTGTTATGGTATTTGTTCCCATTAAAAGAAACATTTTTAATGTTAACATGACCTTATATGACGTGTCTTGTTTTAAAAAAAAATATATATATATATATTATTTCAAATCATTCTGAAATGGGAAAAATATCTCATCATACTGGATAAAGATGAAAAATACATATAACATACAGTATTTAGTGTGAATACTGTGTACATTTATGTGCTCAATTTCAGCCTATGTGTCTCTTGGGCATCTTAAATAAAATATGTTTAAAAGTTTTGAAAGTTTTCTGTGCTTTTTTGAGAATTAATTAACTTGAAACTAATTTCTCAATTAAACAAAACTGGAAACATACAAGAGGATTTTATGGCTGTTACTTTAATCAATAAATAACAGTGTTATAGATTTTAGAGCTTAAATATGTATATATGTATATATATTTTTGTTACCGTTTTAGTAAAATACTTTGGACAGTATTAGTGTAACATTCTTGTAATATTTTTGAATGTATTATGTAATGTCTTAAAATGACCAAATTACCAAAAGTAAGTGGAATAAAGTTTCCGTACACAAAAAGCACAATATTGACTGGGTGTCCTCTCTATGCTTACGGCTTTTTCATTAATATCAGCCGTTAGACTATTTCTGTCAGGACTAAAATTAAGATTGCTGAAATACTTTCTTATAACAATTTTTGAGGGAATTTTTTATTCTTTCCAGAAACACTACCCTGTATAACTATCATTATGTTTATTTAGCAGTGTTTACCTGCTGTCTTTTAACATACAAAATGTCCTTCTGGTCAAAGAGGCAAAACAGTGACAAGTTACATAAGAAGTTCATCACATGCACCTTTGTACACAATTCGTTAGTTTAAAAAGTAAATTCAAGTACAAAATAATGAGCAGACCGCATTTCAACTCAACAAAACAAGCAGGAAAAACCTGAGAGTTACTCCAACCGTTCCTGGTTGAATTTATCAACAATGTGGCTTTTTGATTTTTTGCTCAGCTTTGACCTTAAAGCAGTACTACTTTTCACCTTTGTTTTACTTCTGGTGGCAGACTTCCTCAAACATAGGAAGCCTACAAATTTCCCTCCAGGACCATTAGCTCTGCCTTTTGTAGGGAATACCTTTAGCGTGGACAGAAAACATTCCCACAATTATTTCACCAAGGTAAGGCTTAGTATAAAAGAATTGTGAATCATTGCGAGTGTAATGTACTTCAATTACTTTTTTCAGATGTTTTATGGCTGATAGATAATGTTGTTTTTTTAATGCAAGGTTTATTATGTAACTACATGATCTTAGACTTTCTATCAAGGAGGCATTTGTAGAATAATTATTACACTTTTGCTAAAACTTAAAAAGTGAATCCACACTCAGCTCAAGAAACAATGAAATAACCATTTGACTGGGATCTGTGGATTTACGGTCAGTGACTGGATCAGGATTTTGATTTGTTTTATTAATGAAGCCACCAAAAGAAACATTTAATGTATTTCAATTCCAAACAATACAGATGAACGATGAAAGGAAATATCTATAATGTTCCAAGATATTTTTTTCAGAAAAATATAATCTGACAGTTTCGTATTGACGCAAGGCAGAGGGTGACATTTGGTGGTAATACTGTGAATAAGAACTGCTTCTCATATATCAGAAACAGAGTGGGTCCTTCACATAGATATGTTCATTTATTACAACTTTGTGCCCTGATGTATTACCCACAGCTAGCTCAGCACTATGGTGAGGTGTTCAGCGTCCGCCTTGGCCATGACACAATGGTGTTTGTATGTGGCTACAAGATGGTGAAGGAAACCATTGTGATGCAAGCCGAGAACTTTGTGGACAGACCCTACAGTGCAGTTGACGACAGGAACTTAAAGGGAAAGACAGGTTGACAAATCACTACTGTTTGTCTCCACAGTGTGGAAATGTCTTATCCATAATCTCTCATAAGTTGTACCCTTTTGCATTCTGGTCTGTAGAGGCTATCTTTGCAAGCAATGGTGAAATATGGAAGAGACAGCGACGCTTTGCCTTGTCTACATTGCGTAGTTTTGGCCTGGGCAAAAATGTCATTGAGCAGCGAATCCTGGAGGAGGCCAGACACTTGCAGGAGGAGATTGCGATGGAGAAAGGTGACACAACTACGTGGGAAGGGATTAATCAACCATCTCATTCATCCAGAGAGTCTAAATCAATTCAATCTGCCATCCTCCAGGCAAACCATTCAACCCGGCTGACCTTTTCTACAGTGCTGCATCTAATATCATCTGCCAGCTGGTGATGGCGAAACGGTTTGATTACAGTGACCACGAATTTCAGACAGTGCGGAATGACATCACGGAAATCCTCCGTACCCAGGGCTCTTTTTGGGGTCTGGTAAGTGAGTGATACTGTCCATATACATACATACTTTGATACAGACATTGATATATACATACACATGTATTATTAATAATTGGGTTTGTCCTGCAAGACTTCAAGTTGACTGATCATCTCTTTCAAACAGTTGTATGAGTCCTTCCCAACTGTGATGAAGCACCTGCCTGGTCCTCACAACAAAATATTTGAAAAAACCAACACTGTAAAAACCTTCATCAGTGAGGAGGTACAGCGTCATCAAAAGGACATAGACCCCAACAATCCCAGGGACTACATTGACACTTTCCTCATTGAAATGGAGAAGGTATGTGAATAAACACATACATTGTGGTGCTCTCCCTGTCAATCAACCAGCCATTTACTACTTTTTCTGCATTTCTTCAACAGCACAAAGACGGACAACTGGGCTTCACATTTAACAACCTTGCTATGTGCTCAGTGGATCTACTCCTGGCGGGAACAGACACAACCTCAACAACACTTCTTTGGGCCCTAGTTTACCTCATCAAACACCCTGATGTCCAAGGTAAGTGCCATGCTAGAATCTACAAAATGGTGACTTTTGCATTTTTATTTGGTTAAAATAAGTTGGGTAAAATGCTGACGTCATTCCCACCCAGGGTGCCACACCTTTGAGAAACCTCATTAACAACAGCAGCAATGTGGTTGCCCCAAATCATCAAGCTTGTTCTCTAAGATTGGCAAAGAAATCTCAAGTAGCAGAGGTGAACTGCTAGGATCCACCAGTCAGTTCAACTCTGCTTTCTAACCTCCTGATTTACTTTCTCACTAGAAAAAGTTCAGGCGGAGATCGACAGAGTGATTGGACAGGACCGACAGCCCACCATGGCAGACAGACCCAACCTCCACTATACTGATGCTGCCATCCATGAGATCCAGAGGTTAGGAAACATTGTCCCACTGAATGCATTTAGAAAGGCTGCAAAAGACACAACGCTGGGTGGTTACTTCATACCAAAGGTACTTTGAGCGCTTTATATCTTTCAAGCTAAATTATTATTTTTTATTATTTTCTTGACGATCTGACTACTGTTAAAGTCTTGTTTCTAGGGGACCACCGTAATGCCCATGCTGACGTCTGTGCTGTTTGACAAAACTCAATGGGAGACTCCAGACAGCTTTAACCCAGGACACTTTCTCAATGCAGAGGGAAAGTTTGTGAAGAAAGAGGCTTTCCTGCCGTTCTCTGCAGGTAAACCAGCTCCATGTCCATCAGGCATCCAATCATGGTCCGTCCCAGTGATTTGTAACCTGTGTGTGTGTGTGTGTGTGTGTGTGTG
The DNA here is from genome assembly GCF_046127955.1 of Nelusetta ayraudi. Lineage (NCBI taxonomy): Eukaryota > Metazoa > Chordata > Actinopteri > Tetraodontiformes > Monacanthidae > Nelusetta > Nelusetta ayraudi. Next base: position 1,641,520 of record NW_027466109.1, on the reverse strand, counting down.
TGTGTGTGTGTGTGTGTGTCTGTGTGTGTGTGTGTGTGTGTGTGATGGCTTTCCAGGAAAACGTGTGTGTCTTGGAGAAGGTCTGGCCAAGATGGAGCTGTTCCTGTTTTTGGTCAGTTTACTCCAGAAGTTTTCTTTCAGTGTCGAGGACAGAGAGAAGCTGAGTGCAGAAGGGATCACGGGAATCATCCGCGCTCCTCACCCCTACAAGGTTTATGCTAAGGCACGCTGACCAACTGAACACCGTATTGCGTTATTTTCTTAATTCCATAAATAAGTAACACAGAAGCTTAAAAAAAGAAAATTTCACATTTACCAAGATCACCTGAAGGGTCGTATGTTGTTTCTTTCTGTACAACAGATTTATGTAATTATGTTCTTTCAAGAGAGAAAGTGTTACAATAGCAAAGTTTTGTTGTTTTTGATTTCTTAAGTAAATTACGCCTTTTTTTTTAAATTGCAACAACTGTATATATATTTCAAATTGTCTTTACTTGTTGCCATTAAAGAAATATTAAAAATGTTATGTCAACATGGTCCTATATTGTATTTGTCTTTAGAACTATGCAGTCATGACATGCGTCCTTCATTGGATATTTTTTAGCTAGAAATATTGACAGAAATAAAAATAAAAATCTTGTTTTAGTTAAATAATTCCTATTTTAGATTAAAAAAAAAAAAAATCCAAATCAAAAGCTTATGTTGCTTGCAATGTCCTGTCCATTAATGGCAATATTAATGGCATGAATATTCACCAATGACGTTCATAAAGTGTTCATCCATTCAGCATCACTTTGTGTAATAAATTCATGCTGTGTTCATGTTGTCAGGATTAAGAAACATGAAATTGTAAATATCACGTTTTTGTTTTTATTCTGATGTGTCACGCATTTCTTCCACAGTCTTACGTAATTTATACTGCAATAAACATATGTGATTAATTACACGAAGTATTCAAAGATTTTTAGAAGCGTGTTTTTAAAATGTATCTGGTGTTTTGTTGTTTTAAATGAGGCGGTGTGGGCATAATCTCTACTCTCATTTCTAAGCTATTGTGCATCCTAAATAAAATAACTTAAAAACAAAAGTTTTCTGAGGTTTTTTTTGTGATCCAATGCAACCAATTTCTCAACTAAACAAAACTGTACACATACGAGAGGATTTTCTGGCTGTTACTTTAATCAATAAATAACAGTTAGGAATTTTAGAGCTCAAACAAAAATCTATTTACAGTTTGACTATTTCTGTCTGGAATAAAATAAGATTACTAAAATACTTTCTTATGATAATTCATGAGCGAAGATTTTATTTTTCCAAAAATGCCACCACGTCCAACCATCATTATGCTTATTCAGCAGCGTTTTGTCTACCGACTTAACATACAAAGGTCCTGCTGGTTTAAAGAGGAAAAGGAGTGTCAAGTTGCATAAGAAGTGCATCAGACACACCTTTGTACCCACTTGACACATAATATACTCATTTGATAAGTAAATCCAGGTATAACTGAAGCGATTCAGGGCACAGTTTCACCCAACAAAACGAGAAGGAACAACCTATGAGTTACTCCAAGAAGCTCCTCTTTTAATTTATCAACAATGTGGCTTTTGGATTTTTTGCTTAGCTTCAACCTTCAAACAGGACTACTTTTCCTTTTTGTTTTACTTCTGGTGGCAGATTTCCTCAAACATAGGAAGCCTACAAACTTCCCTCCAGGACCATTAGCTCTGCCATTTTTAGGGTCAGTCTTTAGCGTGGACAGAAAACATTCCCACAATTATTTCTCCAAGGTAAGGCTTGATATAAAAGAATTGTCATTGTGAGTGTAACATGCTTTAATCGTTATTTTTCCTATGTTTTATGGCTGACGGATAATGTTCAGATTAAATCCAAGGTTTGATATTGTGATAGTTGAGGGCCCTGTCACTATGCCTCCAATTGATCATGTGCCCTGGCTACTTGGCCAAGGGGATGTCCCTTTGGCAATGGTTAGTGTGCATGACTGTTACCTGGGAGTCTGGGTTTCGAAGCCCATCTGGGCCCTCTTCACCTTACCACAATATTAAACTAAATGGTCTTAGATTTTCTATCAAGACGGCAAATATTGTATTTTAATTACTGTACTTTGGCAAAAATCTTTAAAAATGAATCTGTATTCTAATCAAGAAAATTTGAAATAACTATTTGACTGGGATCTATGAATTAATGGTCAGTGATTGGATCAGGATTTTGATTTGTTTTACCAGTGAAACCACCAAAGTTAGAATAAAGTGTATTCACCGGCCAAACAATATAGATGAATTATTAAAGGAAATATTTATAGTGTTCTCAAGAGATGTTTTCAGGAAGCCAGTTACAATGAACATAATCTGACAATGTTTTGTGTGACGAAAGGCAGAGGGTAACATCTGGTGGTGAAACTGTGAATAAGAACAGCTCCTTTTGTATCAGAAACTGAATGGCTCATTCAAACAGATTTGTTCATATTGATATTTGTGGTTCAACTCTGTGCCCTGATGTATTTCTCGCAGCTAGCTCAGCACTATGGTGACGTGTTCAGCATCCGTCTGGGTGGTGACACGATGGTGTTTGTATGTGGCTACAAGATGGTGAAGGAAACCATTGTGACGCAAGCCGACAACTTTGTGGACAGACCCTACAGTGCAGTTAACGACAGGATTTTCTCTGGAAACACAGGTTGACAAACCAGTCCATTGTTGGTCCCCACTGTCTTCTCCATAACTTTGAAAGTTGTATTCTGGGTTCTGTAGAGGCTATCTTTGCAAGCAATGGTGAAATATGGAAGAGACAGCGACGCTTTGCCTTGTCTACATTGCGTAGTTTTGGCCTGGGCAAGAATGTCATTGAGCAGAGCATCCAGGAGGAGGCCAGACACTTGCTGGAGGAGATAGAGATGGAGAAAGGTGACACAACTACGTGAGAAGGGATTAATCAATGATTTCAGCCGTCCAGAGAGTTTAAACAATCTGATCTTCCATCCTCCAGGCAAACCATTCAACCCGTCCAACCTTTTCTTCAACGCTGCATCTAATATCATCTGCCAGCTGGTGATGGCGAAACGGTTTGATTACAGTGACCACGTATTCCAGACACTGCTGAATGACCTCACGGAAATCCTCCGTAACCAGGGCTCTTTTTGGGGTCTGGTAAGTGAGTGATACTGTCCATATACATACATATATACATACATATTTTTTTATTATTATTAATTGGGCTTGTGCTGCAAGACTTCAAGTTGACTGATCATCTCTTTCAAACAGTTGTATGAGTCCTTCCCGACTGTGATGAAGCACCTGCCTGGTCCTCATAACAAAATATTTGAAAAAACCAACACTGTAAAAAACTTCATCAGTGAGGAGGTACAGCGTCATCAAAAGGAAATAGACCCCAACAATCCCAGGGACTACATTGACGCTTTCCTCATTGAAATGGAGAAAGTATGTGAACAAACACACACATTGTGGTGCTCTCCCTGTCGTTCAACCAGCCATTTACTACTTTTTCTGCATTTCTTCAACAGCACAAAGACGGACAACTGGGCTTCACATTTAACAACCTTGCTTTGTGCTCAGTGGATCTGTTCCTGGCGGGAACAGAGACAACTGCAACAACACTTCTTTGGGCCCTAGTTTACCTCATCAAACACCCTGATGTCCAAGGTAAGTGCCATGCTAGAACCTACATTATAGTGACTTTTGCATAATCATTTGGCTGACATGAATTGAGCAAAAATGGTGATGTTATTCCTACCTACTCTCACAGTAAGTAACAGCAATGTGGTTGCCCCAAATCATCAATCTTGTTCCCCAAGACTGGCAGAGAAATCTTTAATGGCAGAGAGTTGAGCTGCTGTGACGGACCATCTCATTCATTTATTTAGAAAACTTTATTTCTTCATTTACTTTCTCCCTTGAAAAAGCTCCCAACCAGGGTGCCATATCTTTGCGTTCCCTCATGGACATTTACAGCATTGCGGTTGCCCCAAATCACCAAGCTTGTTCTGTTGACTTGCAGAGTTGGACTGCAGTGAAGTATGTCTACACGCGACAGACTCATTAATTTACTTTCTCACTAGAAAAGGTTCAGGCAGAGATAGACAGAGTGATTGGACAGGAGCGCCAGCCCGCCATGGCAGACAGACCCAACCTCCACTATACAAATGCTGTCATCCACGAGGTCCAGAGGTATGGAAACATTGTCCCGCTGAATGGACCCAGGATGGCTTCAGAAGACACAACACTGAATGGTTGCTTCATACCAAAGGTACATTGAGTGCTTTACATTTTTAAAGCTATGTGGGATTATTTCTTGAAGGTGTGAAAAATCTTGTTTCTAGGGGACCACCATCATGCCCATGCTGACGTCTGTGCTGTTTGACAAAACTCAATGGGAGACTCCAGACAGCTTTAACCCAGGACACTTTCTCAATGCAGAGGGAGAGTTTGTGAGGAAAGAGGCTTTCCTGCCGTTCTCTGCAGGTAAACCAGCTCCACGTCCACCTGACACCCAATCATGATTTGTCCCAGTGATTTGTAACCTTTTTGTTAACGCTCAAAGGTTAAAGTCCCACTGATTGTCACATCCCAATTGATCTGAATTTTTTTTTATGGGAGCGGCAGCAGTGCCACGTTCTGGAATCATTGGGTGATCTCTTTTGTGTGTGTGTTTCTGATGTCTTTCTAGGAAAACGTGTGTGTCTTGGAGAAAGTCTGGCCAAGATGGAGCTGTTCCTGTTTTTGGTCAGCTTACTTCAGAAGTTTTCTTTCAGTGTTGAGGACAAGCAAAGACTGAATGCAGAGGGAATAACAGGAATTGTTCGCACTCCTCACCCCTTCAAAGTTTACGCCAAGGCACGTTGATCTACTCAACGCCTTATTCCGTTATTTTCTGAATTCGACAAATAAGCGACACAAAGCCTTATGTCGATGAAAGAGAATTTCATTTCATTTCATTCATTGACCACGATCACCTGAGGGTCTGATGTTTCTTTCTGTACAACAGTTTAATGCAATTATGTTCCTTAGAAGAATAAAGTTTTTTTTTTTTTTTTTTTTTTTAAGTTTTTCTTGTCAAAACAACCATGATCACTGGAGTCTGTTTTGCAATGCAGAGGGAAAGTTTGTGAAGAAAGAGGCTTTCCTGCCATTCTCTGCAGGCAAACCAGCTCCATGTCCATCAGGCATCCAATCATGGTCCGTCCCAGTGATTTGTAACCTTTGTGTGTTTGTTTGTTTGTGTGTGTGTGTGTGTGTGTGTGTGATGGCTTTCTAGGAAAATGTGTGTGCTTACTTCAGAAGTTTTCTTTCAGTGTCGAGGACAGAGAGAAGCTGAGTGTCAAAGGGATCACAGGAACCATCTGCGCTCACCCCTTTCAAGTTTATGCCAAGGCACGCTGATCTACTCATTGTCTTATTGTGTTATATGTGTATTTTTTCTAATTTAACAAAAAAAAAAGGAAAAAAAAAACCCACAAAGGGCCACATTCTATGCAAGTGAATTCACATGAACCATGAGCATGACATCATGACATAAACCATGATCAACCCTGAGAAAAAGTAAATGGGTAATTTCCCTTTATATCTTTCTTCCTTATTTGTTGCCATTGTTGCCAATATTTTATTAACACGATCCCATATCACTTATTTTTTTGGAACTAAGAAGTTATTTGTTCACAACAAGCTCAAAATATTGACAGAAATAATCTGTGGACACAAAAGTTGGGTCAGATCCAGGATTTATGTCCTGCAAACTGAGCAGCAAGGCTGAATAAAGACTGAACAAGGCTTCAGTCAGCAGGCAATATGTGAGCAAGTCAACGTGTTACAAAAAACATTTGCTTTGACGTGACAATTTGGAGACAGTTGTTCCATCTTTATATATTTTATCTAACCAGTCATCAACTATGCATCCAAGTGGAACAAATCATTGTTTTGAGAGCAATGTGAAAAAGCAAACCCAATCTTTTTCAAAAGATTGTTTTGGTTACAATTAGTATGACCACCAAAACATGTTTTAGATACACCCCAACTATTACATAAGACGCTGGGAGGATCTATTCAGATATCACTATCCCAAAGCTGATATCAGTATCAGAATGGTACTAGAGGAATGAGATTGACAAATGCTCCCATTTTGCCAAGAAGAAGTCAACTTTAGGCTTTGCTCTTTTGTTGTGTATTTACTTGACTCAGCAGTTAGGGGAAACCATTCGGAAAAAGGTATGTTCTGCAGCTCATAGCAGAGAGGGAAATAAGAAAGAGGAAGTTATTTTTTGAAAATAGTTATTCTCACCAACATAAATTATTACCTTTATAAGCGAATAAAGTAGTGTATTCTATCAGTATCAACAACACTTCTGTCATTACTCAGTAGAGGATCAATAAAAAAATGTTTGTTGTATTGCAGATACCAACAAGATGCACATGTAAATACTTTCCAAGTGCTCGAGAGGGAAAGCTCTTTGACCTCAGTGCCCTACCACCTCATTCTCATTACTGTCACTGTTTACAGCCTCATTATGAATTATGAAGGAAGCCGCAGAGTGATAGTGTGCAATTTGAAATACTGCAAATTGCACACGGATGGCCGATACAGCTTATCTTATTTTTAAAGGTGCTTTAGCTTAAAATGGTTCAGAGGGAAAAAAGACTCCAGCCATGTCTCAACCTTCTCCATCACCAAGATGCAGGAAACACCTGGGTTGGCTTGCATGTTGATGAAATTTAAATACGCTGACACTAAAAATAAAATTTAAAGCTGTTAAAATGTTAAATATGTTTAATATGTGTGATATGTGACATTTTACAAAGTCACTTGCACACCTGTGTCCACCCGTTAACAGTCTAGATTACCGTAATGAAAATAGCATATTGTAAATTGTATAATTAATTTGTTAATTTTACTTCTGCCAGTAAACATCCCTAAAATTCCAAATTCCTAAAAGAAAGTGGATGATATGTACAATGTTTACGAGATGTGATTTTCTTCTGCAATTGTGTCCACACTGCTGAGTTCAGTTGAAATCCAGCTGTGTGTCAAAGGATAGGAGGTGTGTCCAGTTACATAACACGTTCTTTCAAAGAAACCTTTGTACAGACTTGCAAATGCTCCCTGGTCCGAGTAAATTAATATTACACATTCACTTGCTTTGGAAAACAAGACAGAGCAGTCGACCTGAGAGACTCCAACTGTTCCTGCTCTCGATCCACCACAATGTGGCCACTCACTTTTTTGCTCGGCCTCGATCTTAAGGCACTGCTGCTGTTTTTCTTGGTTTTACTCCTTGTCGCAGATTTAATCAAATACAGAAATCCTCCAAATTTCCCTCCAGGACCATTGGCTCTGCCGTTCGTGGGAAGCTTCTTCAGTGTGGACAACAAACACTCACACAATTATTTCACCAAGGTAGAGTATAATTAGGAAGGATTATTAAGGATTAAATAACATTTCATTGATCAATTGATTTTATTATGAAGATTCATTATTTGCTATTGCTCAGTGTGATCCTGTTTAATCAAGTCATTCTATTTACAGAGCAGCGTGATCACGCTTGTTGACATTGCAAACATTTTTATGGATCCAATTCGTTGCGCAACATGTACCAATCAAAAGAACACTTGCACAATGTTTACGTTTCAAGATAGCTAAATCTCAAAACTAAATAAAATCTCTTGATTACTGCTCGCAGCAAGGTCTGGGGAACACCTTGAGGGATATGGGATGTTGCAACTGAAAATGCTGTTTGGTTCTACAAATGAGACTGTTGTTTTTGGCGCAGTGGTTAGCGCTGCCGCCTCACAGCAAGAAGGTCGTGGGTTCGATTCCGGGGCCCGGGCCTCGGACCTTTCTGTGTGGAGTTTGCATGTTCTCCCCATGTCTGCGTGGGTTCTCTCCTGGTTCTCCGGCTTCCTCCCACACTCCAAAAACATGCATGTGAGGTCAATTGAACATTCTAAATTGTCCGTAGGTGTGCATGTGAGTGTGAATGGTTGTATGTTTCTATGTGGCCCTGCGATGAACTGGCGACTTGTCCAGGGTGTCACCCTGCCTTCGCCCTAAGACAGCTGGGATAGGCTCCAGCAGACCCCCGTGACCCTGAATAGGAATAAGCGGGGTTAGAAGATGGATGGATGGAAATTAATAATTCATAGATATGCACATATTATAACATGTACCTTATTTAAAACACCATAAAATAATAGTATATTGTCTAGTGCATTGTCTAGTACTCATCTGAGCCTCTACAGTGGCTCCCTAAAAAAAGAAAAATCACCAACAACAACCTATTAACATAGAAATACATTTTATCAATTTTTATGGCCACCTTTACAAGGAGAGTTTTTTTTGAAACCAAGCGTGTTAAGAAAAGCATTTTAAAAAAGATTACTCGAAGCCGTCGACAAAAAATATTCGCATGTAAACGGAAACGCTGGAAAGTACTCACGCCAGCCCTTAGTGGCGCTGTGGTTTTACTTCACTCCCTGAAGGCGGAAGAAGAAGAAGACCTGGAGCCCGGTATATTTACAGAGGTAGCAGCTCGCTAACGTAGCACTGCGAATAGGGCAAAGAATGCACGCAAAAAGACGGTGTGGGATAGACGACAAAGTTCTGCTTTGAGTCACTTACTTACTATCTCCACCATCTCTGCATCGTATCCACAAAGACTTTTGCGCAAAAGATATGCAGGCGCTAAAGAACTCGATGAGTTAGAAGCTCAAATTGCGCTCTAGTAACCCTGCCGCATTTTGCGACCTAGATTGTCAGATAACGTTGGTGCAAACGTCAGTCACCGGACGTTTAATTTCCAACGGAATACTTCATGTTTATTGCTGTCTAGTAACATGCCATTGGCTTTCTCCATGAACTCACCCCAAGAAAGAGACGGTTGCAAAAATCCCCACAGGCTCAGGTCTCCGTCACCCTCTTAAAGAGGCAGTATAATGTGCCCTTCAGCTCCAGGTGAAAGTTATTTGATGGCAGATGGGGCAATATGTTTTTTTTGATAGTGAATGTTGTCGACGCCTGGTTAATAGATAGCATAAAGGAAAATAAAAGTTATATGCAGCATATTCTTTCATTTTAAATGTGGAAAGGTTTTGTGGATCCCAGTGTGTTCTTTTCTGGGGGAAACGGGTCCAAATGGCTCTTTGAGTGTTAAAGGTTGCCCACCCCTGGTCTAGTGTTATATGACTTGTCCATGAGAGGGTTTTGGGGTTGTTGGATTGAGGTTTTGAGGGATGGAGACATGTAGCGTCCATCCATCTCTGCCTCCAGTTCTCAAAACAACAAAAAATTCAAGAGAATACACCTCAAAATGTTTTGGTGGTTCAACTCTGTGCCCTGATGTTTTCCCACAGCTAGCTCAGCGCTATGGTGATGTGTTCAGTATCCGTCTTGGTGGTGACAAGATGGTGTTTGTATGTGGGTACAAGATGGTAAAGGAAACCATTGTGACGCAAGCTGACAACTTTGTGGACAGACCCTACAGTGCACTGAACGAAAGGATTTACGTTGGAGACACAGGTTTGCAAATCACTGTGTTTTGTGTCCCCACTGCGTGGAAATGTCATCTCCAGAACCTTTAAAGTTGTCCTATTTCCATTCTGGTCTCTCTAGAGGGTCTCTTCGTCAGCAATGGTGAAATATGGAAGAGACAGCGACGCTTTGCCTTGACGACGCTGCGTAATTTTGGCCTGGGCAAGAATGTCATTGAGCAGAGCATCCAGGAGGAGGCCAGACACTTGCTGGAGGAGATAGAGATGGAGAAAGGTGACACAACTACGTGAGAAGGGATTAATCAATGATTTCAGCCGTCCAGAGAGTTTAAACAATCTGATCTTCCATCCTCCAGGCAAACCATTCAACCCGGCTGACCTTTTCTACAATGCTGTGTCCAATATCATCTGCCAGCTGGTGATGGCGAAACGGTTTGATTACAGTGACCACGTATTCCAGACAACGCTGAAAGACCTCACGGAAATCCTCCGTCTGGAGGGCTCTATATGGGGTCTGGTAAGTCAGTAACACACACACACACACACACACACACACACACACACACACACACACACACAGGTTACAAAGCAGCAACTTTTACTCATTGACTCATTTCTTTCCAACAGTTGTATGAGGCCTTCCCGACAGTGATGAAGCACCTGCCTGGTCCTCACAACATGATATTTGAAAAAACCAACAACGTGAAAAACTTCATCAGTGAGCAGGTACAGCGTCATCAAAAGGACATCGACCCCAACAATCCCAGGGACTACATTGACGCTTTCCTCATTGAAATGGAGAAGGTATGTGATCAAATATTCAAATTGAACGAATTGTGAAGGATGCTCTCCCTGTCGTTCAACCAGCCATTTACCACTTTTATTGCATTTCTCAACAGCCCAAAGACGGACAACTGGGCTTCACTTGTAGCAATATTGTTTTGTGCTCCATGGATCTGTTCCTGGCTGGAACAGAGACAACCTCAACCACAATGCTTTGGGCTCTAGTGTACCTCATCAAACACCCTGACATTCAAGGTAAGTTACATGGAACAACAGGAAGCATTACTGACAGTGAGTTTATGACGAGTTTCGCACTAACGCTAGTCTCCTTCCAGCACATGGCTCTATCTCCATGCCAACCATTTAAAGCCTCTATAGAGGTCAATGGCAGAGTGGTGAAGTGCAGTTCAAATGACTCAATCACTGAATTTACCTTCTCCCCAGAAAAAGTTCAGGCGGAGATAGACAGAGTGATTGGACAGGACCGACAGCCCACCATGGCAGACAGACCCAAACTTAATTATACTGATGCTGTCTTCCATGAGGTCCAGAGGTTAGGAAACATTGTCCCACTGAATGGAGCCAGAATGGCTGCAAAAGACACAACACTGGGTGGTTACTTCATACCAAAGGTACACTGACAGTCCAACATTTTTAAAGCTAGATAGAATTATTTACTTACGTATTTACTTACTACTGCTAAAATCTTGTTTCTAGGGGACCACCGTAATGCCCATGCTGACATCTGTGCTGTTTGACAAAACTCAATGGGAGACTCCAGACAGCTTTAACCCAGGACACTTTCTCAATGCAGAGGGAAAGTTTGTGAAGAAAGAGGCTTTCCTGCCGTTCTCTGCAGGTAAACCAGCTCCATGTCCATCAGGCATCCAATCATGGTCTGTCCCAGTGATTTGTAACCTCTGTGTTTGGTGTGTGTGTGTGTGTGTGTGTGTGTGTGTGTGTGTGTGTCTGTGTGTGTCTGTGTCTGTGTGTGTGTGTGATGGCTTTCCAGGAAAACGTGTGTGTCTTGGAGAAGGTCTGGCCAAGATGGAGATGTTCCTATTTTTGGTCAGTTTACTCCAGAAGTTTTCTTTCAGTGTCGAGGACAGAGAGAAGCTGAGTGCAGAAGGGATCACAGGAACCATCCGTACTCCTCACCCCTTCAAGGTTTATGCCAAGGCACGCTGACCAACTCGTCATTTCATTTTGTTTTTACTAATTCGACAAATAAGTGACACAGAGGTCTAATTCTCATTCATCCATATTCCATACCCTCATATTCCCGAGAAATTCTGTTAAAAATAATTTTGCATCAATCACAATCACCTGAGGGTCTGTATGTTGCTTCTTTCGGTGCAAGTTCTATGAAATCATCATTATGAATAAATTGTTTTGATTTCTCTGTTGTTTTGGCTTCCAAATTGGAAGAGTATTTTTTTTCTTCATCTCATAACCCCTGTAGTGACATGACTTGTGCTTGGCATGATGAATGAAGAATGGAGCTGTTTCTATTTTAGGTTGCTGTACTTCACAAGTTTTCTTTTTATGATGCATATAGAGAAGAAGTAAGTACTGAAGGAATAATAGGACTCACATTCCTTCAATTCAGAAATTCAGAGAAGATCACACAGAAGATCAAACGTTGCTCATCAATAAAACTAAACTTTTAGATAAGCTATCTATCTATCTACTTACCATTATTAACCATATTAGGGGTCTGTGAATACTGTACAATCAATTCCATGTAATAAATATATAATACGAAAATAAAAGTTTTGAAAGCTGTGTTTTCTGCAATATTTTTGCTTCTTAAATGAAAATGAAGAAACCAAAAAAAACTACTCTTGCTAAAAAATGACCTAAACATCAAGACTCAAAACTTCTACAAATGGCCTGTTTAGCATTACACTTATTTGATAGAGACTCAACTAGATTCTGAAAAGCAAACTTACAGGGGTTAAATATTTTCCTTTGGTATCATCTTATGTTGCTCGGAGGAAATTGCAATCGCTGCAAATCATTTTTTTTTACATATCTGTGGCTGGTTACTTTGTGTTGTGGATGTTTTACTCAGTTTATCAAGCTACTATAACTACTGTATGAATTTTGTAAATGAGGAGAACATCTCACTTGGCATAGACATCATTTCATCTATAAATGCTGTGAGTCAGCAAAGAACCACCCTCCTCGCTAACTCGAAACTGGTGATGGAGCCAGTGATGAGTCCACTGTGTGTCTCCGCTGCTGCACTATGTTTCTGTGTGACCCGTTTCTGCCTGAGCTGAAAGGACTGCTGCTCTTTATTCTTGTCGTTCTTCTTGCAACGTATTTTTTGAGCAAAGAAGAGCCACAAAACTTTCCACCTGGACCCCCAGCTCTCCCTCTTTTGGGAAATGTCTTCAGTATTGAAGCCAAACAGCCGCATATTTACCTAACAAAGGTAAGAACATCAATCTATTTTCACTTGAATGCTGTGCTAATGAAGACTGATCTTTCTGAAATATTGAGAACAAAACTATCATTTCAGAGTTGTTGAGATGTTTTCAATGGAAAAACAATGCATACAACTAGCCTGAGTCACAGACGATGATTCAACCGTGTACATTGACACAGTCACATGTCACACACACAACAAAAAGACACTTATTCTTCACTTTTGCATTCTCAGCTTGCAGATGTTTATGGGAATGTGTTCTGCATTCGTCTGGGAAGGCACAAAACTGTGTTTGTTTCGGGGTGGAAGATGGTGAAGGAGACCTTGGTGACGCAGGCTGATAACTTTGTGGACCGTCCTTACAGTCCAATGGTCACCAGGATTTATTCCGGAAACTCAGGTCAACAAAGAAAATACGCAAGCTGGATACAACATCCATTGCAAAAACATCCTGGCTCTCAGCTAAGTAAAGTTTTGTGGCTTCTCACTTTATTCAGCAGGTCTTTTCTTCAGTAATGGGGCAGTGTGGAGGAGACAGCGACGTTTCGCCATGACCATGCTGCGAACCTTTAGTCTTACCAACAGCTCCATGGAGCAGAGGATTTGGGAGGAAAGTCAACAGCTACAGGAGGCAATGGAGAAGGAGAAAGGTGGGCCCAAGACGAAAGAGAGACTTGATGCGCGCGCGCGCACACACACACACACACACACACACACACACACACACACACACACACAAACGCAGTGTATTTAAGACTGGACTGTTCTTCTCAGGGGAGCCTTTTGACCCAGTGCCGCTGTTGAACAACGGCGTGGCCAACATCATATGCCAGATAGTGTTCGGGAGGCGCTTCGACTACAACGACGCCATCTTCCAGAGCATGCTAGACAATCTGACACAGATGGCCTACCTGGAGGGCTCCATATGGGCTCTGGTACGGTATTCAGACAGACTAACAATGTGGTTATGTCTAAATAGACATGAATGGCGGCCTCCTTTCCGAGCTGGATTAAACCAACAGACCCCATGTTGTTTCCAAACAGCTATACGATTCATTCCCAGTGCTCATGCAGCACCTTCCAGGGCCTCACAACCGCATCTTCAGCAGCTCCAGATCACTAGAAGCATCAATCAGGGCAGAAGTAGAGAAGCACAAGTTGGATCTGGACCCCTGCAACCCTCGAGATTATATAGATGCATTCCTGATAGAGAAGGAGGTATGTCACTCACATTCAATGTAATCTGTCAAAGAGCCCAAGACTGTTTTATTCTTACACTTTTTTTGTTTGTTTCTACATTCTGCATGTCAGAACAACATTCCGTTGGGTTTTGATGACGGAAACCTGGTATTCTGTTGTCTGGATCTGTTCCTGGCCGGGAGTGAAACCACGTCAAAGACCCTGCAGTGGGGGCTCATCTACCTCATCAAAAACCCTGATATCCAAGGTAGGTGCAAGGCAGCACAAACAAAGGAAACAGGCTCAAATGACCAACACAAATGTTTGACTTAGACCTGTATCCCCTGCAAGATAAAGCTCGGGCAGAGATAGATCATGTGATTGGACAGGACCGCCGACCAACCATGGCTGACAAACCCAGCCTGCCCTACACAGATGCCGTCATCCATGAGATCCAGAGGATTGGCAACATTGTTCCTCTTAACGGGCTCAGAATGGCAGCAAAAGACACAACACTGGGGGGTTACTTCATCCCAAAGGTCAGTGACAACACCTCTACATTTGCAGTCTGAAAAAGTCTTTCAAAAAGAAAAGAAATGGAAAAATATCATTTAAAAAATTGTGTGATTTGACATTGTACTAAGAACAACATTTTGGGTTAGGAAAGGAAAGGAACTTGCTTGATTATTAAACAAAAGAATGTATGAATGGATGTCTTGAAATACTCATTTCTACATTTGAAGATGCACAAAAATGCATTGAGATCAGAGTTAATGTAAATTTAGGTGTTTATCGTGTGCTTTTCTTGTTTATTGGGGACAGACGTTGAGATGGAGTTTGACCTCGACGAATGGTTAGACGTGAGATAGTTTGCATCATATTCCCCAACTCCACAAAACGGCATTTTCTTTCACTAAATACATGCATTGATCAGTGCTTTATTTAATAATCAGGGATTTCATTCTGTTACTGATCACTGAATTAATGTTCTAATTGACTGTACATTCACTAATGTCAAATACTAACATGTGACGTGCTTGCAGGGAACCGCCGTAATGCCAAACCTGACTTCCGTGCTCTTTGATGAAAATGAATGGGAAACACCGAATGTGTTTAACCCGGAGCACTTCCTGGATGCTGAGGGAAAGTTTGTGAGAAGAGATGCATTTCTACCATTCTCTGCAGGTTATTACAACAACTGAAATTGCACTTGAAACCTGTAACAGATTTTTAAAATATATATACATATGCATTTTTTGTTATTTTTTTTCTCCAGGAAGACGTGCATGTCTGGGAGAAGGTTTGGCCCGGATGGAGCTCTTTATGTTTTTTGTCAGTTTGCTGCAGAAGTTTAGCTTTTCCACTCTGGATGGTGTTGAGCTGAGCACAGAAGGCGTCACTGGTGCTACACGAACACCATACCCCTTCAAGATCTGCGCAAAGGCCCGCTGACTCGCATCTATTATCAGGGTTCACCTAATTTATATACTGCGTCTGTGTGTGTGTGTGTCTGTGTGACTGAGAGAGACAAATGCCATTAAGTTTCCATTAAGTTTTTCGCAAAATAAAAGCTATATTTCTAAAATTTCGACAAAGTGCAATTGCGAAATTTAGGCGTTTCCATTAGTTTTTCTATTGCGATATTTAGGTTTTGCGCAATTCTAGGGGCAATGGAAACGCAGCTAGCCAGGAAGCCGTTTGTTTTGTTGTTTTTTTTGTTTTCCAAATAAAATTCATTTTACATGTCTGGTGTAATAGTGTCATCTGTGTATTTATTATTGGGTTTTTTTATCCAATGACTGCTTTAACATTTGGCAACCTATACTTCCAACAGTACACTGTATTAACAAAACCTTACACACTCGGTCTTTGCATGGACAAATGGCCTTTTTAAAAATAAATAAATAAATAAAATAAATGGTTATGTTTAAATCTAACAATTATTGAATCCAAGACAGATCTGAGATAGAAAAGCAATATATTTATTCACAAAACCCAAAAGATGTAAAATAACATTTTAAAATTTGTGAGACCTTTTTTTGTACTCATTACCTATTTTAATATATCCACCAATGTGACACTACACATGCACTTTGTTCCTGACCAAGCTTGATTAATATTATTAAGACAGACAGCGCTCTGACAGACAACTACCAGTTAAAAATGGCCTCTCCTAACTAGTGTTACTGCAAACGTACAGAGCAAGGGAAAGAAACCATGATTACATACATCGTCATCAACAATAACTGATTCTTGTTACAATTTGCTGACACAAAAGCTTAACTCGGTCCCGACACTGGGATCAGGAGCTGGTGATACAATCATGTTGACAGCACAGCTGCAAACTTCAGAGACTACAGACTTGATTGCTTCTAAAGGAGCCTGGAGAAAGGCCTGCCACTTTCCACGTCAAGCTGTCGCGTTAAATCACACCTATTGCAAAATTACATTATAAAACATGATTCCTGAATCTGTTGTACTGGATTTGTCCTTGCAGCACCTCAGAAAAGTTTGTTTGGAGGGTGTTCACAGCTTCATGTGATGGGCATCTTCCAGTTTAGCATAAAAAAATAATTCACAATTGGTTGGTAGGTTGGTGGCCAGCACCGGATATACAGAGAGATTAGTTTACAAGATTGGAGGATCTGACTTTCGATTCAATTGGCTTTAGCATGATTGATTTTTTTTTTTTTATTAACAAAAATCACATCAATATAAATAGAGAGTACAACTGAGTTCATTACTTATTACAATTTCCTTCAACTCCTGACCAGGATTGACAAGATGTGTCAGAGAGTCAAGTGCACTGATTAAAGCAAACAGGGTGGAGCGCTTAAGGTGAGGGCTTAGTATGAGTATGACTTTAGCCAGTGAGGTAAAAGCAGCAAAGGGTGGTTCTAAAAGCTCAGCCAGTCTATCATGTCATATTGTGCTTAAACCTCAGGCGGGACACCTGTACAGTAGTGTTTCAACAGTGAAGCCCGCCTGTGCAACAACAGCAGGTTTGTTTTAAGGTCACTTAAGTGCTGACTGGTGGAACAGAGCGAGGGCCTTGATTGCGCCAGTCCAGTCTACTTGGAGGCAGTGGCAGGCACGCTAACGGAGAGCGCCCGGCGCGGCGAATTGGATACTTGACGCTGCTGGGACAAGAAGGAGCGCGTCGGGGACGTGAAGGAGGAGCCGCTGCGGCTGCCGAGGCGAGACTCCATCGCCAGCTTCTGGAAGTTCACACTCTGGGGATGAGCAGAGGCAGAAGTCGTCGGTCAGTTTTGCCGCTGAGGCACGAATTTTAAAAAGAAACAAGAAAACAAAACGCGAAGAAAACGTTGTACCCTGTTGTACCACGCAGTGACAATCAGCTTCTCTTCGTTCTCCCTCAGCCGGGCCTGCTCACACTGACGCTGCACAGACAAGTGGGTTTGCGTGACTCACGTTTGCGTGGCAAAGAGAGAGCAAAAGAAGGCGTCACAACAGCTGACTCACCTCCAGGTTGACGATCTGCTTGTCCCGATCTGCCACCTGGTTCTTCAGAGCTTGGATCTCAGCTGTGGCTGGGTTTAACTTTGGATCGAGAGCTCGGATCACCTGCAGCGAAGAAGAGAGGGAGGGCTGTTTTAATAACTGACGTAACGCTCCCAAAAAATAATGTGTGACCGCCAGAACGAGTCCATGACTCACGTCACGAGCTTTCTCCAGGTACATTTTGTACCTCTCTTCCATGGCCCTCATGTCATCATCCTTCTTTTTCAGAGCAGCATTCAGTTCATCCAGCTTCAGGGCTTAACAGTTAAAAAATAAATAAAAAAAGCTTGGTTACATTACTAACCAAGCCTGGAAGACGTTGCACAGGCAATGTCTTACATGTCTGGGTGTTGTCAGGCTGAAGGTCCTCCAGCAGCTCCTTCTTCTTCATGATTTCATCCTGGGCCTCATTCAGCTGGACCCTGTAGGGCACAAAAGTCATATTACATCTCCCTCTGCTGGTGAGCTAGAAAGTCACTTTAAAAAAAAAAATCTTTCCCACTTACATGTGAGCATCGAGTTTACGCTTCAAGTTCGACTGTGGAGGAAGAACAGGAAATTGTATTTTTATTTTCAATTTTATTTACCAAAATCCCCAATGGTTTAATAAAAGAGTAATTTGCTCTCAATCAGTAAGGCTGTGTTTCGCAACACAGACTGTAAGAAGCCATGGCAAAGACAGAAGGTCTAACAAAATGAATTAACTCCGTCCTGGTGCTCCGGTCACACTCACATCATCGGGTTTGGCCGCCTGACTCTGCAGAGCCTTCTGAAGGTCCTCAACCTGCTGCTGCAGTTCAGTCACACGCTCATGATTCAGTCTGCGGAGGAGGACAAGAAAAGAAAGCGCTAAACGTAAAAGTACAACAAAAGATAACACGGTTCACCAAATCCCTTTCCAGACATTTTTTTTTAGATAAACTGGAGTGATTAATGTTCCAGGTCTGATCTGCTGCCGACTCCATTCACCTGTTCTCCGTGTCCAATTCACTTGTCGTCTTGTGTGACTCCTCCAGCTGGGCCTGAAGCGTGGTGATCTTCTCCTCCTGGTGCTCCTCCTGCTGCAATCGCAGCATCTTGTTCTCGTGCTGCAGCCTGATGAACTTTTCCCTGAAACGACCGGCCAACTGGAGTCACGGGTTTGAACGCGGAAAACTGAAAACTGCCGAGCGACGCGGAAACATGAGCGGGAGCGTCGGTCACCTGTATTCGACGGGTATTAATTCCGCTGCCAGGTTAGTGTGGGCGGGGCTGTCAGCGGGCGAAATCCCTACACGGAAGGAAAGCGTGTGTGCACATCAGGTTGCCAAGACTAACCAGGACCAGAACCGTCAGTCATTGGTGTATCACCTGCTTGGGCGAGCTGTTGCTGCTGGGCCTCGCTGCAACGCAGCTCCTCGTTGATCTCCTTCAGAGACTCTCGCTCCATTATGATCCTCTGACAGAGTCAAACAGATTCGACGCAGTTCTGTCAGTGAAGAACGTGAACAAAACAAAGCGACCGTTGCGTGCGAATGCGGCCGCACCTCTTTCTCCTTCATGACAGTCTCGTGCTTTTCTTCCAACTTCTTCATCTCAAAGGCCAGGTTATCGGCCCGCCGCGTCTCCTCAGACAACTTCCTGTGCAGCTCCTGGACCTGAGCAACACAATCAAGTCAGTGAACATAATGTGGCCCCATACATTCACATTACACACAAATTGATTTTTTTTATTTGATTTTTTTTACTTTTAAGGAGATGCACCACACTTGTTCTGAACTTTCGTTGCCTGCACCCAGTTAGCAATAAAGAAATGCACCAAGATCATGGTAAATAAATATGAAATTTGTTTATAATCCAGGGGTGTCCAAACTACGGCCCGCGGGCCAACTGCGGCCCGCAGTCCATTTTTAATTGGCCCGCAAGACATTTTATAAATAGAATAGAATATGGCCCGCACTTCAACTTTTGCCTGAGTGTATTGCACTTCTTAGTTTTAACACCAGGGGGAGCTGCTCCCACTGAGTGCAATGCCGTTCCCACTTTAAGTGAGTAAAAAATACATTCCACAGTACCCGTGTGTTAATAAGCATGCATGTGCAGGTACACACGCGACAAATATCAATAATGCGCATCAATTCTGTCACTACCCTGCTTTTGCGCACCACTTTCTTATATGCGTTTTTCCTTGTTAACACAGAATACACACCACTGTGCACAGCGTACACACTGCACACGCAAAGTCAGCTGATCTCATCTGATGCAGATTTGCTCCTTGATCAAGTGACATTTGTCCGGATTTTTGGCACGAGTGGCGTCGGATCAGCACCGCAGCTGGATGGCCCGATTTACACACCCAGTGCAGCTGATACTCACAGAATAATTTGCTAAAATTATATGCACTCCTGTTATTAAGTCCAGTTCAGTCTGTTAATGTTGATAACCGTTTCAAACGAACGTTAATAGCTGTGTTGCTAAGCCTAATAACTTAAATAACAAGCTTGAAATTTATCCGTCCCATTTTCCCCTTTATTGTTTTTTCTCTGTACTGTAAATCTTCTGTCTAATCTGAGGCTGCTGTTCTGAGAATGAGCTACCAAAGCTTTTTCTGAATAAATCAATAAAGATCCATTTATGGAAAGCTGTGATGAAGGCAGTTTTGTCTTTAATTATATTCAACAATATAACATATTTGACCACTTTTAATTGATTTTTCTAACTTTAATACTATAAAGTTAAGGCTATATACCTAATTTCTAGTAAGTGGCCCAGCCCCTCCTATATTTTTATGTATGTGGCCCTCAGTGAAAAAAGTTTGGACACCCCTGATATAATCCCTTTAAAAAAAACATCAGTGAATAAGTCTGACTTCTAAAAACTATATATACACAGAATTGTTATAGTGAGCAGCACTTGCCTGTCTCTTGTAGGTCTCCAGCTGCGTCCGGGCAGCGTTGGCCTTGCGCAGCTCCTCCTCCAAGCTGACTGTGTTTTGCATGTAGGTCATGTTGTTCTCTTCCAGCAGCTTCATCTGCCTCTTCAGATCGCCCAAGTTCTCAAGTTTGCGCTTGTACGTTTCCACTGAAGCCTCGAGCACCACCACCCGATCTGAGCAGTTCCTGTTCCAGCCGAGGAGAAAAAGGGAGAGTGGAAACTTTTGGCATCCTGAGGCAGTTTCCCTGATGGATTTATCACATAACATAATGTTTAATGACTAAGTGTGTATTTACATTGTTGTCCTATTTTCTTATTTTAGTTTGTCCTGAAGCAAAGCCAGTGTAGAGGCACTTATAATTTGTCAAAAGTTTCTTTTGGTTCAGTTGACCTACAAACCAACCGACCTCAAAACGTCCAGTTCGTCTTTGAGAGCTCGGGACTCCTCCGCCAGGCTCGTCAGCTCGTCGTTGCGGTGCTGGACCTCGATCAGCTGCTTCTCCAGCTCTTCACAGTGGATCCGGTAGTCGTCCTTGGCAGCCTCCAGTCTACAAAGCCCAAAGAAACCTTTTAACCCTTCACCCTGGAGCCACGACGGGGATGTTTCCTGCGCCACGCCGAAGCCGAGGCGGAAGCGCACCTGAAGTTCTCCTCCTGCAGCAGCTCTAACTGCTGCTGCAGCTGGTTGTGTTTTCTCCCTGAGAGCGTGCCTGGGTCATCGAACGTGTCCAGCTGATTGGCCCGGTCGGTCAGGACGTCGTTCTCGGCCAGTAAGCTGTTGCGTTCCTCCTGCAGAGCAGCCACCTGTGCAGGGACAACAAGTTTTAGAAACACCTCGGTTGGCGTACTGGAGCAGGATGTGCCAAAAATATGATCTGGCAAACTTTATATTTAGATTCCACCTGTGTCGACAGACAGTCATTTCAATGTGGCTGCCGTGAAAAAAGGATCTCTCACCCTTGCTTTTGGAGCTGAAGTTCATCTGAAATAATCAATATACACTCAACAAAACGCAGCAAAAAAAAAAAAAGAAGCAGGTAAAGAAGTGCGATGGTCCTGTTGGTCAATTATTTCAAGCAACGCAGCAAACAGACCCCCAGAGAACTCTGCACAACTCTGAGCTGTTGGAGCGAAGAGTTGGTTAATCCATGCTGCAAGCGAGGGAGCAGACAGACGCGTTAATAACACACAGTTAGTTTGTTTATCACCCACTGTTTCTTAACATCTACTGCCAAACAGACCCATCTAGTTTAAAAGTGATCCGCAGTAAAGCAACGTGTGACTGATAAACCTGCCACATTTGTCTTCATGCTCAGTTTTTTAGAAAATTAGAGGCCTGGCTCTTACTGACATGTTGAGAATTAAACCTACACAGATATTAAACAGCTGTTCGGCTGCAACCTTTGAACTCATCGTCGTTTCTCCTCGCAGGAGTCTGGGGTTGAATTACGGTTTGTGAATGCAATCCAGACGCAGCACCTCTGTTAGCTGCGAGTTAGAGTAAACGGTGAAGCAGCCGGTTTTTAAGGCGATTCAGACGTTAGTCTCACCAAACAGTCGGCCATGTCCAACTTACCGTGCGGCGAGCGAGAGCGCCGAGCGAGCCAATCCGATCTGCCGAGAGGTCAGTGAAGACGGGCGGTCAGTAACTCGCGCTAGCCGCTGCCTACCCAGTGCTGGACGAGGAGGTCCTCTCTCAGTGGCGCAGCGCTGGCGAGTTGCCACGGCAGCGCTCGGACTGTGAGCCCACAGTCTTTCTGCCACAGCAGCTCCAGACAATAGAGTCCAGGCATCACGGCCAATAACACCACTTCTGTTTATACTGTACCACAGGAATGTATGCGTGTGCGTGCGACTGTGTGTGTGTGTGTGTGTCTGTCTGTCAAGCTAAGGCCCCGAGCGAGCTGTAAATGCAGTAAACAATAATGCTGAAGACACACTGCACCCCACCTGCACGTCCAGCTCTTGACAGCGTTGACCCAAGGCCTCCTTCTCTGTCAGCAGTTCACTGAGTTCCTCCAGGGCTTTTTTCAGCTAAACACAGCCAGAGGAAAGAATTAGCACACACTAGATATTCACTCTGTCAAATGATGCTTCAGCTCTGATCCTTCCATCCCTGGTACCCAAACTTGACCCACTGATTTTCCTGTTTTAGGTCAATTTTAAGAGTGTTTTCTAGACATCGGTGTCGTTTCACGTCATAAATTTTTCACCACGACTCAACATCCTACGACAGTTTGTTTAGAAGAAAGCAGAATTTTGCTATTTTGTTTCCTTTTCAGCGGCACTGACCTGCTGCTCCAGGTCTCCTGACAGTTCAGGCCCAAACGCGGAGATAGTGTCTTTGCTCATAAGCTGAAGAAAAGAAGATACCATTGAGCTGCAGAAAATCTCACACACATGGGTTCTCATTGTCATATGTTCCAGATATTTACCAACCAATTCATCTTCCCAAATCATTTTTCATCTCTTGGTGCCACCGTCCGTTTCTAGCTTTCCTTGCTCTATATACACAAATGACTGAGGAGAATGGAGAGCTGGCTCTACCAAATGTATAGCTTTAAAACTAGACAACAAGGTTGACCATAATTTCAACACAAGAGCCAGTCACGGTACCTGTCTTTCTAATTCCTCTCCTCTTTCCTTACATCTTATGTTAGAGATTCGCCATAAAACTTGAAGGAAAATGTTGAAGCCATTTCTGATACCATAACAACACGCTGCCCTCGGAAGAACTCACCTCTTGGATGGCTGTCATGACAACATGCTGCACGGCCTCCTCCAGGGTCATGATGATTTGAATATATTCTGAGAAAACAATAGCAGACACTCAAAAGGGACTGCAGTATATTTTGCCATCTGTGTGCAAGCCTGGCTACCGATGTGCTTCGCCTTTATCATAAACTTGGCAGCACAATAATTAACCAGAGTTCAGCAAATCTATCCTGAAATATGACCATTCCAATGATGGATGACGGTGTAGCTTTTGCAACGCAGGCGTGCAAATAAGAGGTCCGCGTCTAACGTTTCTAATGTGTAATAGTACAGTAGACAGCTGGCCACGTACCCTGTTTATGCTCGCATCTAACAGCACAGCCCAGGATGAGCTGCAGCAATCTTCCCATCTCCACAGGGTCAGAATGTTCTGCTGCCAGGGCCAAATCTGGCAGCAGGAAGTGTGAAATTTCCTGACCCAAGACCTGATAGTGGAGGGGGAAAACAAAAGTGGTGTATGATAGGGTTTGCACAACATCAGCTGTAAGAACTACATAAATGATGAGCTAATGCCTAAAACCTACCTCGTTATAATAATCAACCACTAGCTGAAGGATTTTCTTCAGGTTGTTCATCTGAGAACATACAGGTTTAAACATTCATTTAATACATTCAGCATGAGTAGGGGTCAGAGGTCAGGGTTGGGGCACAGACGCCGATAACAATCTGACACAAATGGCTGAAACAGTAGAGCACAGGGTTTGGGGGGGGAGCAAAATAAGAGGAGTGATCAGGGACAGGAGAGGGATCTCGACCTTCAGTCTCCAGTTGTCTGCAACATCCTCTTTGATACGAGCCTGCCAACCTTCACTGAACCAGGCTGGGTCTCTGCAGCATAGACACAATAAAATTAAATTAAATTAAATTAAATAAACTACTCAACACAGAAATACATGAAACAAAAGCACTGTCTGATTTGGCCTTTAGATAATAAAGGTGCATAATATGCCATTTCTTATTAAAAGCTGAAAGTGAGCTTCATATTGTTATTTTAATATCTAAAAACACTGAAGCTTGCTGGTGCTGATACTTCAATTTTGAAGCTTGACATAACTTTACGCAACATAACTTCGCAGTTATGAATGAATTTGTTAAACATGTAAAATGAAAACATCTTATGTGGTATGTACAATTTAGATTCACTAAAAAAAAAAAAAAAAACGTATTAGTTAAATACATCTCTACAAATTAACAGGATCGTGTGAGCTGCACTTGGGAGACTTAACGTTGAATTATTTAAAACTGCTAGTAAACAGGGTACAAGCCAGCCTGCATTAATAATAAAGCTGAGAAGGACAGCCTGCATGTTGTATTCCTTTGTGCATCTATTGTTTCTCACATCTGATGCAGAGCCTGCGATATTGCCGCTCCGGTGGTAAGCTCCTCCACTGTGGTGCAGGGCGCAGGAGTATTGAAGGTCTGCAGCTAGAGAGACAGATCATCATCATCATTATTATTATTATTATTATTATTATTATTATTATTATTATAGAAACAAAAAAAGCAAAAACAGTTGGTAGAGCGCATCCGTTTGCTGGCATCTTGTGGCGTTCCACAGGAACTGTCAACCTCCAGCTCCATATTCTTACTTCCTTAATCACGTGTATGACTCCTTGTTTGATATTCGCTCCCTTTAATTTTGGGACCAATAGAAATTCCACTGCTCAAAGAACAATATGTATTATCAGTCAGTTACATGGTCCCGATTCCTCCTTGACACGACTATAAGCCAAGAGATTCTTGCAAGTAATTAATGTGGGCCCCTGAACTCTAAATAGAAAACGTAATATTGATTCTAATTAAATACTTCCTATTTATATAGAGAGCAAGAGTGACAACAACTGAAGTCCGCGAAGAAGAGCGTGTGCAGCGTGAGTTAGCCACCTAGCTAAGTGACGTCTCAGGTGTTTTTTTTTTTTTTTTTTTTTTTTCTTTAAATGCAAGAACTCTTGTTTTTGTTCGTTTATATTTAAATCAAACTTATCGGATTTTTAACGTGGAGTCGAGGAGCAGCATTCCACAAATAGCTCTTGTTTAATGGGATTAAGTGGCTGAATGTAGCGGTGTGCGACCTAAATGAAAGTGTTTGTTTCGGTAGCTGTCCAACGCTATTCTTTATTTATTAGCCTTCGGAGCCCATCACTCCGCGACGTGACGTATGCCCCGTGGAAGAGATGAAAGAACGAGAGAAAAATAAAATAAAACACCTGCATTTTAATTGTTGGGTTGTCCCTAATCAGATATGCTGCTCACACGACTGTCTGAAGCAGTCAGTGCAGTTTAAATCTGCCCCTTATTTCCGCTTGGCTGGTTAACACTTCTCCACCTCCTCCACCACCACCTACGAGCAGGTGAAGCGAAAACGCATTTGCCGGGATGAAAACCCGCCCGACGACCGGCGAATCGGAACTCACCCATACTATGAGACTCTCGGTCAGCGCCGTTTTATACTCGTCCATTTGTTCACCCTCGCTTGGCTCGAGGCTAAATGTTTTCCACCTGTCAGCAAAGCTTCTTCCGCTCCGTCCCTCCGCATTTGACCTCACCTGCGGCCGGGAGGTAAATCCCTCGCGTCAATTGCGTAAAGCTGCGTGTCGCGACTGGCGTTACGCGGCATTCACAGCTTAAGCTGTACGCGAATGGCATGCCTGCTTAGTTCCTTGACGTTTCGTTAGCTTGCAGCAAGGCTCGGCTTGCAGTGACGTGGCGCGGCATGCCGCGCTTCCAATCAGCATTAAGAATCAGGAAGATTGACGGGCGGTAAACCGCGCTGTAGCCAATCGGCGAACGCGATTTGCTATCAGAGTGCCCCACTTCACGGGCAATAATAATAATAATAATAATAATAATAATAATAATAATAATAATAATAATAATAATAATAAACAAATGTATGTGATTTTCAAAGTTTCTGCTTATAAAGTGGAAACGTCTGAATGTAGTTAAATGAAACCTGTTAAAGGGTTATGAAAGGTTTTGTACTTTGTACTAAAAATACCAAATATGTGTCGCCCTGATTATAATCATGTCACTTACAAAGAACTAAGATATAATGTTAACACGGTCTCTGCAAACCTTATGGAAAGTCTGACCAAAAGGAAAAGAAAATGAAACTGTTATATACCATTCCCGTAGCAGATACTTACGTGGATACCAAACTAAAAGTGTAATTTCTTGACCGCCTCTTTGTTATCTTTGATTTATAATTATTATTTGAATGAATGTTTCTCTCTTTTTTACTTTTGCCTCTACTAACGACGTGGGTGGAGCATGTTAGTCAATATTAAACCCTTCTATTGTCCCCTTTGTGACTACATGACCTGTTTTTCGAGGCTGCAGTCACCTCACCCTACAGTTGAGCAGCTCCAGTACATCTTGTTGTAAAAAAATTATTTAAAAAAAATACTATTTTTATGTCTAAATATAATAACAAAATATTTCTTATCCCCTCTTTTGGTGACCTACTCTCACACAGCCACCAACAGCTTGACAAAAATGCCAAGAGTTCCTCCAGTAAATAATTTCCCGTGGGTACAATAAAATACTTTTGTTAAACATTTATGTGCCTCACGTGTGTGTTTGTGTGATGGAGCCTCATGGTGCTAACAGACTTGCTCCCTATTAGGCGCCCATCCACAATTTCTAAGCCACCACACGGGAAATTCCACTGTAGCAATAGATGCTCTTTTTTTTTTTTTAGCATAGTTAAATATTTAACTGTCATCATTTATGAGGAATCAAGTATTCTTTCTCAGCTCTCTAGGACAGACCTCCATATGACCTAAATATTGTAAAGTGTGTGTGTGCCTATGTGTGTGTGTATGTGTGTGTGCGTGTGTGACCGAAGGCTGACCTTCCCTCATGTAACCTGCGGTCCTGTGTTTAATTGTCAGTAGATGAGCGTTTCAATTTTATCTCCATCTCCTGACCCTGACTGACCGATGGGCTTCTATTTTTAGACGACCTGAACCTCCTTGTTTAACCTCCCCTCTTGATCTCCTATCTGAGGTGAAGGGCCCGTGTAAATATTTACCAAGATTATTTTACTGTGGCTGCCACTGCAAACTATGTCAGGATTACCAAATCTTCACTCACTGAGAGGCGGACATGCATAAAAATACGTATCTATTATTTTGTTTTGTTTTGTTTTGTTTTTACATTCCTTTATTATTGGCTATGTTGTGTTGATCATGTTCAGAAGACTCATTTTGTCATTTTGTGACTGCAGGCATCATTGTGAGAAGAATATTTTTTGCAAAGTAAAAGTTACGTGAAGCAGGGCTGTCAGCTGGGTAAATGATTGACAAAGTTAGATGTAGCCTACTTAGACACAGAGTGGGAGGGTCTTTCCCATCTTTGATCCGGTGGAAAGTCATGTGATCCAAATAGTTTTGGCTGGTTGGAGTGAAATAAGAAGAAGGCCATTTTTTTATTCATTGCGAGTATTTAAATCCTGTCGAAGAAGTTTTTCGGTGCCGTGCAACTGAAAATACGCTGTTTCTTTATTGATCTGACGCCACATGACTCCGTGTAAGCTGCGAGGCTCCTACACCGGCTGATATTGAAGCGGTTAGGTGATCATTAACAGACAGCTCCAACTTATTTTGAACAGTGATGCTGTCCGGGCAGCACTCAACTTCCTTCTAGGAGACAGTGATCAACCTTTAGGCTGCTGCTCTGCGCTAAACTATGCACCGCTGCCACAGCTCTGGGTCCAGGTAAGACTCACTTTATTACCTTTGACAGTGTGTTAGAAGTGAGTTTGTGTAATGCAGACAACTGTAGTGGTCGAGTGGTAGCTTTTGCTCCCCGTTGTGGACAAGCCACAGGTTTCATTCCATGAAATGTATACATTTGATATGTTTATGTGCAGTATAAGCTTTAGATGTATTAAATGATCTCTTTTGGCTCAGCCAATCAGCATTTGTTATTCTTCTCCAGTTAAGATAAAACACTTTTTATTGCGTCTGTGCCCTCCTCAGTTGTAGCTGTGCTAACCTGAAGCTGTTTGGTTGCAGGCTGGACCTCCATCTCGCAGAGGTTCCATCCTGTCACCCTGTTCCATCCACATCACTGCCATGTTCCACCAACCAGTCAGCGTTGACCTGCACGAGCTGCCACAAGGTGAGAATCAACTGATCAACCCGCTGACACTGTAAAACTTAACGTTTTGTTGTTGTTGTTGTTGTTGGCCTCAAGAATTAATGAGTAATTTTTTAAGAGACTGATAAGAGGTTGGCAGCGAATGTTTATACCACAGCGAGGCACAGGGTGCGATGCTGACGATCATGATGATGATTACTGTTTTCATTTGGGTCAAAAGAATAGCCACCAACCAGTCAGAAATAAACAGTGTTTGTCTGGTTTAAGCAGGCATCAATCATTGGAAAATCTCTGTTTTTTCATTTATCTTTTAAAACATTCAATTTCAATCTTTTTGCCGTTCCGGTTGCGCAGTTGGAAACTAAGAATAAATTCCTGTTTTTCTCTTCCTCCTCTCACCTCTTCAGGAACCAACAAAGTCATGTGCTTCGCCAGGCCAAGACTGGCTCTGTCCCGTCTGCCTGCAGACAGCCAGCTTCCCCGTCCAGACCAACTGTGGACATTTGTTCTGTGGTAGGAGAACCCAGCCTTTTATTACAATCACTATCATTTATCATTACCATTAACTGAACAAGCAATCAGTTTTGCAGTCACGTTTCTCTAACTTAAGGTATCTATCATTAATATTTTTAACAAAGCGTTGAACAGAAGTGTCATTCTTACCAGCCTTCAATCTTGACATTAATGTGGCTGAGCAGCTTTCGTTGGGTTTGTTCCTTTGAATCTCAACATGCTGCTACAACAAAATAAAACTTCTGCTCTACTACTTGGGCTGCCATCTTAATGTGTTGTTTTTAATTGGCAAATGTTTATGGTATTATCATTTTAGCAAATATCACTTTTATAAAGATATGTATGACACCTGTCTTAACGTTTTTAATTATTTATTCTTTTTTGTTCTGATTGCGTAGCTCCTTGCCTGATCGCCTACTGGAAACACGGCTCGTGGTTGGATGCCATCAGCTGCCCGTTGTGTAGACAGAAGGTACAGCAGGCTAGAGCGTGACAGAGCAGAATTAAAAAGTCTGTTTCAGACTTGAGTGTGAGCAGGAAATGAGACTGTTCCTGGTGTTCCAGGTCAGCGCGCTGTGTCATCTCTTCACCGCGAGTCGGTCCGACCGTCAGTCGAAAGAAATGCTGGGAGAAATCACAGACTACAACAAACGTTATTCAGGTGCCCCACGAAGGGTGAGTACTCCATAAAATGAAGAATCAGCTATTCCTCTTTATAATCTTTATTTAAAAAATAAATAAATAAATAAATAAATAAATAAATAGTCCAATATTTGAAAACATTCCTAAAACAGTTCCCCCCAAACTAGTTTCTCATTTCGTTTTGTATCATTCTATTTATAATTTAACTACTTTCCTTGTTGCTACGGTGGTAAATCAGAAACACAAATGTTACAATGAGCAATTTCCACGTCACGTTTTTTCACAAACATGAAAAATAAAATAAAGTTGCACATTTTGCCCAACTCGTCTGCAGGTGACAGACTACCTGTACGATGCGCCCATCCTCCTGCAGCTGCTGGCACGAGGCCTGGGGACCATGGGAGGACTTGTGTGGCTCTTCTTCCTCAGGGTGGCGCTGTGCTGCGTGGGGACCGTGGTGTCCCTCTCCGGCCCTCCCCTGGAGACCATCCCTTCCACGGACACCGCCTTGGAGACGGTCCCCTCCCTCTGCGGTCTGCTGGCGGTCATGGATGACCTGGTGGTGGTCGTCCTGCTCCTCACCTGCGTTATCAACATCAGTCAGCAGATGGAACCAGAGAGGCGGTTACGGCAGGGCGGACCCACTGCTACCCCGGCGGATGTGATGGGGAGTTCGCTGTCGGACCACACTGTTGGACTTGGACCTCATTGAGGTTCTTTTGATCGGACTGTGGATGTTTGGATTTGAGGACGTCAGAATGTTGTCAACGTGACCCAGCAGAGATCATTAGAGTCTCTTGGACTGTGGACTACCGAGCCTCCGCTGCTCTTATCTTTATTCCTGAAGAGTTTTTATCAAGCTTTGTTTCTCCTTTAAGAAAAGCGTGATGTTTACGTTCATTTATGACTTTGTCCCATTTATTTGTGATTTCATAGCTTTTTATGTCAACTTTGATCTAAACATAGTATTTTGCAAACCTTGAAACTGGCCCTGTAGTGTATTTTTTTCCTCTTGCTCATCTGCACTTTCTTCTGAACAAACTCAAATGAAGAGCCGTCATGTCAGTACTGTATTATTGACATCTGTGTGAATATTTGATATTGGATGACTTTGTTGGTATTTGATAAAGAAAGATTATTTATTGCCTGTGATATTTCTTCATGATAAACAACAAAAGCTTCTTTTTTGATTTGTTTAATTCCTCAAGATTTCAGCAACACCGATCACATCAGCAAACATGACTGGAAAAGTTTTTAAATGCAAAAGCACATATCAGTAATCTTCGAACCAAGTCAAGTACAGCAGGAAGTAATAAAAAGGTCATGATGCGATCAGCATAGTAACAGTGCGCCTAGTGTTGCTTCACTCAGAACGCACTGAGCGCCATCACTTTGCATTGCTGCACCACGCGGCTGCGTTCTTGAACATGCGCAGCCAGGGCGAGGGTGTGAGGGCGGGCCTGAGGTCCCTGGGGGCCCAGGGCCACTGCCATCCCAGGGTGCAGCGCTCTGGGTGTGGCATCACGGCCAGGTGCCTCCCGTCCTTGGAACAGAGCCCAGCGATGCCCTGCGGGGAGCCGTTGGGGTTGAGCGGGTACTCCTCGGTGGGCTGACCCTGGTCGTTAAGGTACCGGAGCGGGGCCAGCCCGCCGGAGATGATCCGCTCCTGCGCCTGGGAGCTGCGGAATTGCATCAGCCCTGCGAAGGAACAAGGTTACAGGAAAGATCAATACTAAATGCAGCTGCCGCTTACGGAACACGCTGACCTGTGACTTATGAGCCAGCACAACCAGTCACTGTTGTGCAACTGCAAACTTTACACACACGAAACCTTTTTCAGGGGGGCTGTTATGAATCACAGCTGCATCTTTACCGAGCCCTGTGCGTGCGTGTGTGTTTTGTAATCTTAATAATTCCGTGCAATATGTGAAGGATTGCGACATGATGTAATCTGCATGTTGTACCTTCACCGTGAGCAACCCAGACACCCAGAGCAGATCCCTCCATGCCTCTGAGCCAGACCGACGGCGATTCTTGGATCCCGACGCTGACGAACCGCGACTCGAACCGGCCTGATTTATTGTGGGTCAGCACCACATCGTTATCTGCCCAGGGGAAGGGTGAGGAGCCGAGGAGAAGGGATGTTATTTATTTTTAAAAAAGAGAGAAAAGATTAGATGCTTCTGCAGTGTGATTATGACAATTTAAGCCGACAAGTGCCGCGTTTGTTCTGGCCGTCGCACCTGGTCCGTCCTCCTCTGCCTCTCCCACCCAGCCCAGCAGCGCCAGCAGCTGGCAGCCGTTACACACCCCCAGACTCAGTGTGTCGCTCCGCCGCCGGAAACGCTCAAACTCAGCTTTGGCCTTGGGGTTAAATGTAACAGAAGCAGCCCAACCTGTGAGAGGGGGCGAGAGACGGAGGGAGCGAGAGGTGTTACAAAACAGACAGAGACTTTGCACCCAGCAGGTGTCTGACTGAGGGTTTGAGATTTTTTTGCCTTTAGCAGATCCTAGAACGTCCGCGTAGCTGAATCCCCCGACAAACACGACAGCCTTGAAGGAGTCCAGAGTGAAGGAGCCGGAGGTCAAGTCCTGCATGGTGACGTCCCAAACCTGCATGCAAACGTGGGGAAAAAGTTGCGCAGAACAGTTAGAACCCGTTTAAGATGACAAGCATCGTCACTCAAACGCTGGGCAGTCACCTCGAACCCAGCCATGTGTAGAGACACGGACATCTCTCTGTCTCCATTACTGCCCTCCTCTCTGACCACAGCCACCCGGGGCTGAGCAGCACCTGGAAACATCATGTGCACAGAATAATTATTATTTGCATCTTTTTTTTAAACCTGCAAGAACGATGCAAACAGTTGCTTCAATCTGTCCACCAGTCAGCACTTGAAGTCGGCACTTTGGAATCCATAACTAATGATCTTACTCAGCTGACCGATGCTGGGCATTTCACAGGGGTCAAAGGCAAGCTTCAAGTAGGGCTGCGTCCTCTTGGCCAGCCCCTCCTCTTCCTGTTTCACGCATGTCTCATTGGCCTGGAGGCGCTCCAGCTGGAAACTGGTGTCTTCCCACAATGCTCTGAGGCTGGGAAGAAGCTCTTTCAGTACTTCACGTCCGTCCACGTGAACAGTGACCTGGAAAACACCAACAAAAAAAATGTTGTATAGGTAAATTCTATTAAAAAAAAAGTGAGCTTGTGAAGGATGTTGAGGGTAAACTCTCACCATTGACTCTGGTCCGAAGCCACAGGTCGTGCCAATGCGGTGGCACTGGACGCCTGCGTCGCTGTATCTCTGACACACCGTCTCCACATCGAGCTGCGAAACCTCCAGAACCAAACCCAGCTCCTCACTGAACAGCAGCTCCATGACTGGGCACACAGCAGGCACACAGCAGGACTCCGTCAGCGTGAATCACAGAGGGAGTCACAGCAGCGGACTGACGCTGCGCCGGCTCACTCACTCACCTCCGGCGTCGCGTGACGACAAGTCCACGTCGATCCCACGGTTTCCTGCAAACGCCATCTCCAGTAGGCAGGAAATGAGGCCGCCGTCGCTGATGTCATGGCCAGCACTTAGCAGACGATCTGCGAAAACAAAGATGTAACTTGTGTGGCATATTTAGCGGCTCTGTTTAGAGTCTCCAGGAAAAAAAACAAAAAACTTTATGGTTTATTTTCTTGGATTTTACACGTTTGGTAAGGGACAAAAAGAAGGGTGCCACAAGGGGGAGTCAGAGAGCAGAGTTAAAACCTAGCTCTACCTGGATAAAAGAGCAAATTTATTCCGCTCTACCTTGCGTTTCACCTTCTGGCATTCATTCGGTGTGCACACTACATTCCGAACTTTCATATCAGGACATATTTTGTGTCCACCATGTGGACTACACAGCCTTTCTACTTTTCTGGAGAGTTTAGTGTCAGGCCGGAGGCTCATAATATGATAACAATGTATTTGTATGTGCAACTTTTTAAATATGGGATGTTTTAAAGCTACTCTGTACGTTTCACAGCGCAAAGCCTCACGATCCCACATTAAATCGACTGCGAACGTACAGCCCAAGAAAAGTTTATCCGCAGAGGGACTTTTATTTCTTTTCCTGCTTTCTGTGCTTGCGAGCTTGCTGACCATGTAAAAGGGTCTGCGTGGAATTAAAGCAGGCGGTCAATAGCTGTGGCTGGTCCAGGTCAGGGGAGCGGTCGCCCAGCTGGCTGTAGCACTGGGCCAGAGCAGAGCCTCCCAGGCGATGACGGCCTGGACTGAGAGGAACCCAGAGCAGCACGCCTGCGGAAAAGAGAACAAAGGGTCAGTGGGAGGACATCTGCTTCTGAGGAGCCTCCGTTTGTGTGTGTGTGTGTGTGTGTGTGTGTGTGTGTGTGTGTGTGTGTGTGTGTGTGTGTATCAGAGGATTTAGGAGTCAAAAGTCAGCTTGCAGCAGTAAAAGCACAGAACAAACTATTGGTTGGAGAAAAAAATTAACTGCTCACTAGGAAACTTATTGTGTGTGAGAGAAAAACACCTTTTCCATCTGGGTCTTGCAGGTCAGGCGTCACAGTGGCTGTGATGTCGGGACAGACAGCATACGCCGAGATAACCAGAGCGCCTGAAGCCGCAGGGACGCAACAAGAAGATGTAAAGAGGTTATATAAGGAAACGTGCATGAGGCTTAGAGACACAAGGCCTCCGTGGTCATGTGACGCAAAATGTGAAGATTCAAAATGCTTAGACAGGCGACTCAGGGAAAGCAGTAGAAGAATAGGAGGAGAAGTTGGAGAAAAGACTGTGTGAAAAAGTCTAAAGTGTCTCCAAAAAATGTCAATATAACCCCAAAACTGTCGTCAAGTAGTAAAAGGAAACAAAACTAAAATCATACAGAACAGATGCATGTAGAAAATTACTGGCACGTGCATCTGTTCTGTATGTTAATGCAGGCAGCATCATCTCACATTTAAAATTATTCAAAAATGAATTTATTATGCGGTTTCCCAGTTTGCCTGAATAATCAAGAACTATGCCTCCATGTTTGGTTTAATATTTGCTCTTTATAATTGTTAAAATGACACACAAAAAAATATTTGTTGGGGGCTCACGTGCTATAGTTGCTAAAGAGAAACGTCGTAGACGCAGACCAGCAAGTACCTGGAGCTTTCACCGTCTCTTTGCCCACTCTGGCTGCCATGCTCAGCGAGTCCTTCCCCCCGTCGATGGCCACGCCCAGCTGACCCATGACCTCACACATGGCTTTGCAGGCGTCCCACAGACGGACTCCCTCCCCAGGGAGCTTGGCGGCCCACATCCAGTTACCGCTGCACTTGACATCCTTCAAAAGAATAAACAGAAAACTCATCAGAAGTGAGCTACATACTGTATATATAAAAAAACAACAGCAATCAAGCAATTTTATTTGTACGTTACTTTTTTTTCACATCCCACCGACTCATCGGCTCACCTTCAGAGCCGTGACTCTGGCAAACACCAGATTGGTGAGCGCCTCTCCGACGGCCATGCGAGCACCGGCTGCAGGACACACCAGGCCTTTAATTGGCTGCTCGCCGACGGAGGTGGCGGCTCCCCTCAGGCCAAACGGCGACAGGGCAACAACAGCCACGTCAGCCAATGGGGTGTGAAGGGGACCGACGCACTGTTGCTGGGCAACTAACCCAGTCACAGATCGGTCCACCTGGGCAAAGTGGAGCAAAGGCAAAATTATTTACACAGCCCTGTCTGGCCACAAAGGGATAGAACGGACAGACGGACAGAAGAATAGACGGACACACACCTTGTTGGTCAGGTAGCGTTTGGACGCCACGGCAGGCAGACGTAAAACTCTCTCTAGGGCGTCTTTGACCGTCAGCCCAGCAGGAAGCGACAGCGGCTGGAGGCTTGGGCTCAGACGCTCCATCTTGAACAGCTTCTGTGGCATCTTCCCCAAAACCCACTCCAGCTGCAGGTCCACAGGACAGCGCCCCCTGTCAGCTCCGTCGTCGACCTCCTCATCCACCAGCACAATCTGTAAAGGTTAAAGAAAATAAATAAAAAATGTTTTCTAATATGCATCTGTGTGTGTTCTTTTATTTGCTGCACTTTCCAACAGAGTGAGCTCAAACCAGGCAGTTGTGGAAATAATCCCTTTGTGATGTCACAACGGGCACAATTTGTCCCAGGTTAGTGACAACATCCACAGTTCGATGTCACACACACCCACCCTCAGCGTTTGTAGCCTCCAAACGTGCAGAAAGGTCCACAAAAGCAACCGCTTACATCAGGAGGCTACAAACAGAGGGCTAAGTATGCAGTTTTCTGAAGAATCTTTTTTTTTTTTTTGTTAGATAACCAATCGCTTGAAGTAACTCCGCGAGAGTCTGAGATGAAAAGCAATATAATACGGGAGCTTTAAAGTCAGCGCTGGAGTGAAACGTGCCTTGCCGTCACCGCTGATGTTTCCCACGAAGTCAACCGGACACTTCTCCCGCTGACACACCTTCTCCAGGAAGCACCTGTCTGACGGGCGGAGCAGCAGAGCGTTGCTCTCCTGATACTCTGCTCCCCACAGCTCCAGCACACTCAGTGTAGGGTCCCCTTTCTGGAGGATTTAACACATGTTGGGGAAAACAGTGGAAGAGGAGGAAGAGGAGGAGGGACACAGCAGTGTCATGTGCGCGCCTTTGTCTACACGCCATCACCTGGAATCTGCTGCAGTAGATGACGGCTCCCGCTGGCTCGCTGAGCTCTTTCAGCACATTCCCTACAGGGGGGAGTGGTGAGTCACTGCATCAGTGTCTGCCTCGTTAGATAAGCTTTGTTTCTGGGGTTAATTTCCCACCGTTCCCTCCTGCGCCCTGGTCGTGGATGCTGCAGATGGGGTTCCCGTCGCTCCTCTCCAGACACGCCCTCAGAGCGCGGTTCATCTTCTGCTCCATCTCGGCGTCGCCCCTCTGCACGGCATTCAGATCCCTGTCGCTGGAGTTGTCCCCCTGGACCTGGAACCAATCCATTCAAATTTCTCCCCTCAAACTTCAACACAAGCGGATTTCACCCCCCCGAGGTCCGACATGCTCGTACCTCCACTGAGGAGGCCGCTCCTCCTCCAACGCCGATTCTGTACACGGGCCCTCCGATCTTCACCACTTCCATCCCTGATCGACGGCAGCAACAGCGTGACTCATCGATTCAACTTTTAGCGCGGCCTCCGTATTGATCAAAACACATTTCTCGCGCTCGCCGACTTAAATCATTACCGGCCTCGGCCTCCTCTTTCTTAACGTGTGCGTCTTCAATCGAGCCCAAGCCGCCGCTGAACATGATTGGTTTGATCCATTCCCGCCGCTCCCCGTTGGCCAGCCGCATGCCGAACGAACGGGCAAAACCTATGGGAGGGAGTAAGAGCTCGGCTCATTTTGCACAGACATAGAAATCAATTCCAGCAGATGAGAGCGGGTGGTGTTAAGAGCAAAAAACAGGCTTTAAAAAGAAAAAAAAAAATTCACACAGAGGAATCGCTACAGCTCTTTAAAGAGTATAACTTCTGTTTTTATAGACCTTGTAATCACTAAAGATAAAAAAAAAAAATTACGAAGAAACTACGACTATAAATGGACAGATTTATGTATGAGGCTGATATCGAAGGATTTAGCTGGAGTTCAAACTAAATTAAGAGGTTGGTTTATCTTGAGGGCATCTGGGCTCCAGCAGATTCTTCTACCTGACAGCACAGGTTCACCAAACTTGTTGCCGTAATCTGAGGCGCCGTCACTGGCCTCGATTGCCACCTGCAGAGGAGGAGCGAAGCTGGACGGGTAGTCCCAACCCTCTCCTGAGGACTCCCAGGGGAGGACATAACCTGGAGGAAGCAGCGCAGCGGGAGAACAGTCACGTCAATGCTAGTGCAGTAAATGTTTTTATATGTGTGTATATTATATACATATATATATAGATATATATAAATATACTTTATATATATGTAGTTGTGTGTATATATATATATATATATATACACACACATACATGAATATGTATATATACGCATACAAAAAAAAACTAAGCAGCAGCACATTGTCGGATATTCTTCGCAAACCTGGAATGTGCAGATTTCCGAAGCAGTATCCTGCAGTGCCGGCGATGACGTGGCCTCCCTTCCCCGCGCTCTGGACGTCTCTGATGCGACCTCCTGTCCCCGTGGTGGCGCCGCTGAACGGAGCCACACCTGGCGGCACAACCGAGATTCACGTCGACACGAGGTGGAACGTCACAAAAACGTTCAAACAACGGTAAAAAAAAAAAACAACAACTAGCCGACGTCTGTTTTTTGCAGCGGTGACCTGTAGGGAAGTTGTGTGTCTCCGCGGTGAAGATGACGTGTCTCAGCGAGCGCCGGATCTCGTAGGGGCTGGCTTGGGACGGATCTCTGGGGAAGACGCACTCCAGCTCGGCTCCTTGGATACCGCTAGAAAACACATTTTTCATAACAATGAGGCCGCGTGAGGTGAAACGCAGACGCACACGCAGACCGCTGCTGGTGACCACCTGCTGTTGTCGCAGAACTTGATGATGTTGTTCTGGTTGCTGTGACTCTGGGTGCCCATGATCAGGCTAAAGAGGGTCTCCTTCTGCTCCTGCCCGTCGATCTCCATCCGACCCCGGAAGAACCAGTGACGGCTGTGCTCGCTAGGGGTGGCAGGGTGACGGGGTCAAAGGTTACAGAATGTGAAAAACCAAGTGGACGAAACATGTTTACTGGCGGACTGCCGCCACCTGTTGGACTGGGCCAGGTCAAAGCACTCCACACTGGTGGGGTTGCTCTTGATTCTCTGGAACAATGACGTGTAGTAGTCGAGATCCCAGGAGTCAAAGGCCAGGCCTGTGTTGGTAGAAAAAAAAAATGAAAATCACCATTAGGGGTTGCCAACATTCAGCCAAAAACACACCAAATATAGTTGGATTTCTGCATAACGCACTCAAACAGCACAGCCGACATCAAAGCACACAGGCTGTTCACTGCTTACCAATGAGAGGATGTGCAATGAATCAGTGAACGACCACGCACAAAGACTTCAAAGCAAATTAGAGTTACATATCGTCCATTTCATGCTCCAGTAGAACCGGTCGCTCCAAAAAATTAGCCAACATCAAAACACATATGAAACAAGGAATAAAAGCTGTCTGATCAGAAAGCGCACACTGCATGCAGATTTAATATCAAAAAGAATTTGCCTTTAATCCAATAAAAATGAAGTTTATAACTACATTGGGGGAATTAAATGTGGAGTGGGAGAAAAGCAGCTGCTGAGGGGGAAAGCAGCTGCTGAGGGGGAAAGCAGATTGCACCCGTCTTTAATTATCACCTCGATTCGCTGGGCTCTGCATGGGACAGCCCGCAGAGTGTGACCTGAAATGATTCTCTGCCGCGAGTGAGGCTTGCAAATATTAACGATGGTGGACAGAATGAATCTGTAAACGCAAGTGTTATGTCCTCACCCTGAAAACTTAACAGTCACATCCTGTGTTGTAAACAAAAAAAGAAAGAGAAAAAAAAGCCAAATTCAGAAAATCCAGCTTGATTTTCGAGAATAAACACGCAAGAAATTTTAATCTTAATTGTCCCGCAAAACTCTGGAGTTCTATATGAATTAAGGTAACAAATGGCTGTTTTTTTTGCAACGCACATACAGGCTGTTACATGTCACACATTGACATGCAGAGTGGTGAAGGGAATTTTCCACAATACTGGACGTTTTCACTGATGGTGACAGCTGGTTTTTCTGGGTTAATTTGTCCTTAACTGACAAGAAAAAAAGAAGCAAACTTTACAACAAGCACGCACGTGAAAAATAATGAGCAGCACCACTGCTGTCCTGTGACTATGAACGACTCACTTAAAAAAAAAAGTCATGTGACTTTAATATTTGCAGGAGGCAAAGTACTCACAGGGAGCCACCAGACTGACCAGAGATGCAGAGGAGGCAGAGAAAAGAAACAGAGGAGGATTAAAGTTACAGTGGGAGGGGATTACAGGGTGAGTGAGCAAAAGGATGAACAGTGTCCCAGAGGGAGACAGAGAGAAACAGAGACAGAGAGACACACAGAGAGAGACGCACCCAGGTCATCATTGGCCGCCTCCAAGGCCGCACGTCCCCTCCCCAGGATGTCCACCTCGAAGACCGGCTGCGGCTTGACATCCACCGCGAAGGTGGTGATGGGCCGCTGGTAGATGCACTCGGTCATGCCGTCGTACAGACACTCGACCAACCTCTTCACCTCGCCGTCGAGCTGCGCCAGGCTCTCGCCATTCTTTGGCTTTCAGGGGAGAGAAGCGGATCTCGTCAGAAGGAGGAGGAGGTGTGGGAAAAAAAAAATCTGATTCGGAGTCAGTTTGTAAGAAGAAAAAGCGATCCCGCGAGCATGTGTGTGTGTTTTAACCTCGATTAGAAACCTGCGAGACAGCTCCACGCGAGAGACGCTAGTGATGCCGGCACTCTGACAGATGGACACCGTGTTGGTGGACCAGGCAGTGGAGAAGTTCAACCTAGGGGGGTTAAAACAGCAGCTCAAGATCTCTGAGGACACTTGGAGAAGGATTTGTGGGAGGAAATAAGAACTTTAACATAGTAGAAGTAGTTTTAATTTCAATTTCAAATTCTTTTTATTAATACTTTCAATATAAAAGAAAAATGCACACCATACCAATGAGGAATATATATATATATATATATATATATATATATATATATATATATATATATATATATATATATATATATATATATATATATATGTGTATGTATGTATGTATGTATGTATGTATATATATATATATATATATATATATATATATATATATATATATATATATATATATATATATATATATACATATATGTACACATATATATATATATATATATATATATATATATATATATATATATATTCACATCTTGTACACTGTGCATACATTCCTCCTAACTCCCAACTTGTTACATGAGTAATGTGCACACTAAAACAAAGCAAATAAGGTATAAAAAAAATTTATAAAAACATCTTTCATGCTCAAAAAAAAAAAAAAATTGGACTAATTTTGTCACTAAACATTTACTTTGAATATCATCTGATCCACAAACATCTCGTCTGTGCTTTAAATTCAAAGACGCTCAGACACAATGTGAAGCCTCACGCTGTGACACAGAGGATCAATAATCTGAATCTTAATCTGGTACCTGGGTCCGATCTCCACCAGCCTGCTGCCGGGACCATTAGTGAGTTTCGGCGTTTCAGACAGCGGCTCCGTCTGGAGGGGAGGACGAAACAACCAGAGGAGAACCTCCTTCTGTTCGGCGCTGAGACTCTGGGCGTCTGCAGCAGAAAGCAGGAAGGAAATAACAACAATAACAACAACACCATCAGGGTAGAGTGGAGAGCAAACTGTTTGCAAAACCTAAATTGACCTATTATTAGTATTATGATGACACGACAAGCTGCCGGACGCTCACCCGTCAGCTCCACATTGTAGCAGAGCTCGGTGCTGACTGACAGCTGCGGACAGAGCTTGGCCGCCCTCTGCAAGGCCCTGCCGCTCACCGCCTCGTCGCTGTAGAACCTGACGACCGACATGACTGGTGGAGAGAGGAAATAACAGCGTTATGAAGACAGAGAGTGCACCACTGACCAAAATAAAAGATGAATAATTCAATAAGTTTGACAAGATGAATTAAAGGCCTTCTGCATTGATGGAATTGATTCCATCCGGAGCCTGCTATAGCTCACAATATAGCTAAGCAATGGCTCACTAGAGTATGGGTCAGAGGTCAGAAAAGGCCAGAAATCATTAGGACGAATCCCACTGCTGACCTCTGTAGATTAGATAAGAAAAAAACCCTAAAAAAAAAAAAAAAAAAAAAACAGGAATCTGTACGCTGTTTGTGAAACTATGCATAGCCTGCAACTACTGTAAGTCCAGTCCAAAAAGAAAATTCTAGAAACACAAAATGGCCCTAAATTATCTACAGTCAAATCTTGATTTCTTAGGCATGGGTCCGACACACACGCCCACTTAACACGGTGCCACCGACAGCTGATATTTTGTTCTCAGCCAAATTTCATAACTGATGAGCAAAAAGCAAGGGTCACATTTCAGGGCCCTGAAGTTGCGGGTGCAACCATTACAAATTAAACACACACACACAGACTGCTGACAATTAGGTCACTGATTGTGTGCACGTTGCAGGTCACACACTGCACGGTCAGGAGCTTTCTGTTAGAGATACACACTGTCATTGGATCAAGCAGCCAACAATGCACAGGGTTCACCTCAGCTTGAAAACTCTGTTTTGAATTCTGCCTCCAGAAAATATTTCAAGATTTCCAAAACATAAGCAATTAATTTTATCCAAAGGTCATAACTGCACAACTTGAAATTTGCCATATTAAGGACTCATGTTGTAAATGCTGTAAATGTCCTGTGTGGGTGTTTGTGTAGTAGGATGTGTTTAATTTTGTGTTTTGCAGATTTTTTTTGTTGTTGTCGTCGTCGTCGTCACTTT
This sequence comes from Nelusetta ayraudi, assembly GCF_046127955.1. NCBI lineage: Eukaryota > Metazoa > Chordata > Actinopteri > Tetraodontiformes > Monacanthidae > Nelusetta > Nelusetta ayraudi. Next base: position 1,599,600 of record NW_027466109.1, on the reverse strand, counting down.
GGTCTTTTTAATAGAAATGTGTCCGCTGCAATGCTCTTGTTGCAGACAATGAAATAACAATGACAATGTGTGTGATGACAATCTTTTTTTCTCAATGTATCCATAAAACATTTTTCAAGTTAATTCCAAAAGCTTCAAATGTGCTGTATAAACCTGTTACACTTGCATTGAGAGGATTGCATCCAGTTTAGCTTAACATCGACGAAAAATATTACCTCCTGTAAATCAAACCCCAAACGGGGAGAACATGCTACACACAAGACAATGTAAAATTGATACCTATTACGCAATGCGAGGACCTAACGTGTTTTATAAGCAAATGAGGAGCATGAGAGTTACATTAATGTGCTGGAGCATAAATTAAAAAAACTGAGCAAAGTGTAATATTCTTGTAAGCCTTGTCTGCTGCAGTTAAATAGGTGCACAGTCCGTTTTGTGGAGCCACAAGCTGATGACCTTCTTTTGTAGAAGAATCTTTGCTAATAATCAATTATCTGCTTGCCTTCCAGGTTTTTTCTCTCTCCCTCAATCACAGCCGCAACTCTGCAAACAACGACTGTGATGTAGGAAGCTGCGATTGACCGGCGCGGCTACAGAAACAACGGGAACAACTTTGTGTCTCCTTCTTCTTCTCCTTCTTGGTAGCAAAGCCCTGCTCACTGACTGACAACACAAACTTTGAGAGTTAGCCTGATGCTACTTGCTTACTGTTGGCTCAACTTACGTGCCGACGTTCCGGTGTTTAGGTAGCTGTGGACGAGGAGAGGTTAGGTGGAGTCCGAGGGTGTGTGTGACTGTCCTGGAGAGACCTCAGCTTCTTCAGACAGCACCGACCGAAGCTGCTGCAGCGGGAAGCTGATGGACCTCCGTACTCACGTGGAGCTCGTCCACGCAATGCGCATGCGCCGCTCTTCTGTAGTTCTCTACGCCGATTGATTTTGAATGAACTTTTTTTCAGGCGAGAAACTGGGAACTCGTCCGACGTTCATCCGGTCACATGAGAGTTTTCAGACTGAGAACATTCACACGTTGCCTGGAGGTTTGTTTTCATCTTGCGAAGCTGCTTTACTGGAGTTTAGAGTTCATTGGCCATACATTTTACCCTTCATCCTGGTTAGAACTTCAGGAATTTTCTGTTGTTTCCATCAGATGTTCACAAATCCACTGCATTAAGTCTCATTAATGTTAACTTCAATTGCAGAAAACAACTAAATAAAATGGGGAATACACAAAATACGAGTACTAAACAATATTTCTTTTTTCTTGTGCTTACACTCAAGAGTATAAAGTGATGCTAAACAACTCAGGAAAGGATTGTGAAACGGTTGATCCTACAAGCCAGGACTTGCGATTGTTTTACAGTTATCTTTTTTTTTTTTTAAATATGTGCAAGATGCATCTTGTTCTCAGTGAAAGTGCAGAAAGAAATAAAACTACTCCCACACAACACAAGAGCCAGGAGTTACTGTCTTAGATATATTTAATAAATTAAAGCCAAGGTACAAAAGAAACCAATTTACATTACATACCTCCCCCATCCTTCTCCTCCTCCACCATCTACTCTTGCAATAAACTGTGACAAACATTGTTTTACATGTTCAATTCCAGAAATAAGACCACAATACAGACCTGGGATCAGTGTTTAACGTCCATATTTTCACAGTTCATTTTGGACCCATAGGTGGTGCACTTTCGCCCCCTCTCGGGTCACGGCCTAAAAAAAAAATCACACCTTTCTGCAGCGGCTCATTTACTAAAATGTTTGTCCCGGACCCCCCGGACTCCCACCCCACGAAACACATACATGCTACATGTCTGCAGGCACCTCGGATAAGACAGAAGGATTAGACTGAGATATAAAGTTCTTTAGAGACCACAAAGTACATTTCGATGCTGAGCGCTAACAGATGTCAACCGGTCCGGGTTCGTCACACCACTTTCGCCGAAAACGTCCCTGGCATGACGACATATGAGCAGCCTGCCTGCTAACTCCTGCTGCACACGCTAAACAGCTTGGTCTCAGAGATCGCAAGTCTGGTTCCTGAACTTCAATCCTTCTCGGTTCTCTCCAAGGCAGCGCCCACATAGGATGATAAGGACGCTCACTCCTAAGTGTTTTGGTTTCTTTCTTTGTTTTTGAAAAAAATAATAAAATAAAAGTAGTGGATGGTGTCTGTGACAGGTGAGCGCGGCCCGCCGTCATAGCCAGCGGCAGGCTGCGGAGGAGGATGTGGAGGTTTTTAAGAGTCTGTGACTTGTGTGTATGTGTTGAACTGGGACATGCTGGTCAGTCTGGATGACTGTGACGTGAAGAGAAGGGATCAGGCTCTTTGTTTAAAAAAAAAAAAAAAAAAAAAAGGAAGTTCAGAGGTTGTGGATGTGTTCTGTAGGTCCAATATAAGTGCACTGAACAAGAGGGTAAAAGATACAACTGAGCGCGCGCGCGCACTCACAACCTTTCATACACGCAGGTATGAACACGCATACACTTAAATACAAAGTGTTTGAGCGCTAACTGTTAATACGCACAACTTGATTAATATTTTTGCACAATTACTGTCACTAAGCAGTCCTCCATCGGGATTTATAAACTCTCTCTTGCTTTTGTCCCCTGACGTGGCTCCTGCTCACTGCCTTCCCAGCTTTAGTAGCTCTTCATCTAAGGGGCCGATGCATAAAAACCCACTTCCTGCACCCTGAGGGGCCTGCAGTGTGACCATCTGGGACTATATGTACATGAGGTACTGCCCTGCAACACAGAGCGTTTGGCAAGGGAGCAGATTATGTTCAGTCCTGTTAGGAGTTTTTGTTTTTGGTGTGACTTCCACTCATACCCCCAGTGCAGGCAATGTAACATTTAAAAAAAAAAAGGACAAATTTTAAAAAAGAACATCATAAATTGGCAAATGCAGAAATCACGTGGGCATGAGTGGGAGTGTATATAATCATTTGAATGTCATGTTTCCTGCAGAATCCCCTCCTGACGTTGGTCCTCTTCTCTTTTCCTTTAGCAGCAGCAGGACTGATGACAACCATAATTCTATATGTGTATACATATACATAATTTTTTTTGTTTGTTCAGAATAATGTCTACGTACAATACCACTACCATTTCATATTGGATGCTAATCACCAGGAGACAGCCTAGAAACCACAGGGGAAAAGATTCAAGAAAGGCAGAGCAAGAGAGAGGAAGAGGCAAAAAGGAGAGAGAGAGTGAGAGTGAGAGTGAGAGTGAGAGTGAGAGACCGAGAGAGAGAGCGGCAGCGTGCCTGCAGTGGCGTTCTCTCTTTTTTTTTTTTTTTTTTTTGAAGCTTTTCAAAAGAAAAGACCTTTGAATTGAATCAGAGGACAGGTGAAGAGGGAGAAAGAGAAAGGAAGCAATCTTATTCACGGAGAGAAAATGGGGAAGCAAGGAAGGCAGCTTCCCTTTAAAGCCTCCTGGGATTCACAATTTGTCCTTTCAACCAATGGCAGGCTCCCTTGTTGCGTGACCGGATGGGCGGGTTCGTCGTTACAATCACTTTGTGGTGTCTTCATCGATGGGGCGGCTTGTGAGCGTGTTATCGTTTTGGTTTGTGGCGTCTGGCTGTCGTGCGCTCGAGGATGGGTGACCCGACCCGCTCAGTATTCGGCGGCATACTCTGTGCCGTGAAGCCCTCGGCACAGTAGCGTAAACTCCTTCACGATCTCCTTCATACGCCGCTTGTTGACCCGCTCTCTGCACGAGGGAGCAATTGGCGAAGAAGACAAACACGAGAGGATATTACAAAAAATGACAACAACTAGCATTGGAACTAAACAAAAAAAAAAACAGGCTTACCTGAGAATCTGACTGGAAAAGTTTGCCTTCTGTTCGTCTGTGATCCGAGACGACGGGAAGCCGGGAGGCTGCAGCGCCTCCTTCAGCCACACCACCAGGAGCGTGAAGCAGTTCTTGTTGAGGCTGAACAGCACCTCTGCGTAATGCTCCATCAGGTTCCGGGAGGCTGCGCCCCCAATGCCCTGCGTGGAGAACACGAGGAGAAATGTGACGAAGGGCGGGGCCAACGATTCAGGGAGGTGCGTTGTTGAAGAAATAATGAAAAATAAAAAAATAAGCGTGTCGCTTCCCACCTCCAGGAGGGCCTGGACCAGCAGCTTGCCATCCTGCTGCACCACTTGGGCCAACGGAGGAACGTCAGAGCAGTGAGGTAGCAGCTCAGTCTGTGAAGGGCGAGCAGAAATAATGAGCAGGTTTAAAAAAACAACAACGACGACTCAACTTATCCGTAATTCCCAAACAATATTAGGTAGTCTGTGCTTACAAAGTACAAGCATGTTGACTTGACCGTAGGGGCCTCAGGAAATTTCAGCGACAGAACTCCTAAAAGTGGAAAGGAAAAACAAAAAACAAAAAAAACGTCAAGTCAAATAAGCTTCTGACGAGAGGCATCAAACATTTACAGTTTGGACTAAGTGGGAGTGACAGGCACATATTCCAATGAAAGTTAAAAGAAAAAACAAAAACACCAAGAGCAATGTGGGATGTGTGTGTGTGTGTTTGCTTTTTGTCAACAGAGTGCAGCCTTACCACAATGGAACACTGCTTTCACATCGAGGCTGTCGGACAAGAACAGATCGGGCTTCCGTTTGAGGGCCTAAGACGCAGATAAAGGCATTAAACAGAGCATGTTTCCGTCTGCCCGACCCAAATCGTTACTGCCTCACCACATTTCGCTGCATAAGCTCCTTGAAAATACTGATAAGCAGCACGACCACGCAGCCTGGTAGCTGGATCCGGCGGCAGAACAAATAGGCGCTGAGAGCAGATCTGCTACCAGGCTACGAGTGAGTCTCTCTGACTCCACAGGGGGGGAAAAAAACTACGTCTGAACTCACACAGAGATGCTCCAGTGTCGAAATCAGTAGGTGTAATAAACAAATTTCAAAAACGCAAACTTTGAAATCATTAGGAACTTAAGTAAAACTAAAGGCAATGACGGTTTTGTTACATGAAAAATCTATTATTTTGGAGACATTACGTGTTGTTTTTTACTCCCATGTTTTTGATCGACTGGACTGGATATGCAACAGAAGTGTGTAAGTAATTATATGCGCAGATAAAGAGAAACACAACTCATCTCGTAATAATGAACTCATTTAGGATGGAGGAGAGGAGAGAGGGAGAGGGAGAGAGATGAAGGTCAGATCTATCCAAAGATAGAAAAAACAAAAAAAAAGGAAGGAAAATGAAGACGAAGGACAAAAATATAAAACAGGAGAGCCATCAGCCAATTTGTCTGAACTGATTAATATTAGCTGAATATTAATTCACTGGGGCTTTGATTGGCTCTGGGCTGGAATGACTTCAGAGGAGGCGCAAGCTCAGAGACTAAGCAGTCACCTGGGAGCACAGCACACACTGACGCATTACATCACCTCCTCTTGAGATCTGCGTCAGTGGCAAACTCTCATCTGCAGCTTTAACGATGACGAAGCGTTCACAAAGGGCGACTCTGCCCTGAACTTCATTTTGTAATAAAAACAGTCCAAAATGACACTGAATTTTACATCTTTGTTATGTTCCGACTCCGGTGGAGCAGCCTCACACCATTCATTATTTAAGAAAACAGAACAGTGAGGTATCTGTGCCCTTTGCGACCTTCTGCTAAAAGTGAACTAAAGTGAAGAAGCCGAATCTCTCCTGACAGGTTCCCCCGTACAGAACCTCACTGATGTTGTAAAAATGTTTCTAGAAAAAAACTGCAACTGTCGGTGGATGCAACATGACGGCTGTGAACCTGTTTACTCCTCCGGCAGCAATATTCCCAGAAGCCGGCTGGTAAATGTTCTAAACATTAGTCGGCAGCGCAGCCGTCATTATTTCCAATTGAAAATAATGTCATGTAACAGCTACTGGTTGTCAAGTGGAGCACTCAGCTGCGCTCAGCTTCACTCTCCATCACACCGACGGAGGTCCAGGCTGCACATCCTACGCTTCCATCCTCCACTTTAATGGTCTACTCTTATGTGACATCATCAAGGAGCCTGGCAAGCCAGGAAATTAGAGGATTTAATTGGCATAAGTTCATTTAATCAGTTGCTTGATTTTTTTTTCTTCCTTCTGCAACAGCGGAGACTTTCACGTGTTTACAGCCCTGGACAAAGTGTTACGTCCATGACACCCAATCAAACCGGTTTTAAATTACAGGCAGTTTCAAAATTGCCACAATTGGATTCATTAATGATAACTGCCAGATTGCTCAACATACTGAATAGGGGCCTTTTTACAAAACGTTTTTGGTTTCTCTGATGGATCCTGTCCTCCCTGCATGCTGTTCACACCCTGAGGTGACTGTTAGAATCAGAGGCGTTTGATGAGAGACGGGACGTCTCGTTTTCAAACATTCCTCTCACGTTGCATTCGTCTGCCCAGCCTGTACGATGGGACACTTGAGGCCCAGTCAGAGAGAGAAACAGAGGAGAGAGGAGAGAGAGGCAGCAAAGAACAGAACAGGAAGAAACGAGAAGTGGAAGAAGAAGAAGAAGAAGAAGAAGAAGAAGAAGAAGAAGAAGAGAAGGAGGAGGAGAAGAAGGAGAGAGAAACCCAAAGTGAATGAAATAAGAAACCAAAAACACACCTGAGCTTGGAGTTGCATAAATGAATCAACAATATCAGGATGATCCCTGGGTCCTAAAATATAATAAAGATGAAACTTAACAAATCATAAGAGAATAAGAATAATATACAAACAGCAACTGAACAGATTCAACAGTCATGTGGAAATTAAAGAGAACTCAAAAATATCTCATTGAAATAATTCACACGTGAGTAAGGAACGAAGGGGTAGAAGGGGGTGGGGAGGGAGCATATGAAGCTTTGGCAGAGTCTTGAAAGAACAGACCAACCAAAAACAAAACAAACAAAAAAACACAGGCTGAGGACGAAGACATGGGTCTGTTTGGAGAGATAAAACAGAAAGAAGTAACGAGAAAAAAAAAGGAATAAACCTAAAACAAAGAAAAGTGGGTTTGGAGTGGGAACCCAAGGAGGCACCTCTGTTACTGTTTGGAGAAAAAGAGGCATCAAACACTGAATGGACCCCTGATTTACCTCCACCACCACCACGGTGCACCACTGCAGCTGACCTGATGAAACGTCATGCTGGGGTGTCGTGGGGTGGGCGGGTGTCCTCAGAGGGTCTGTTCAGGGCTGATCAATAAACCCATTTCAGGAATCAAACCCGTATCCACCAGTGTGAATCCCACTCTAATATCAAATCTGGTCCCACCACCTCCCGTCGGCTGGACACAGACTACAGGTCATTTTTAAACTGTTGCCAATTGCTAATGTTCGCATTTAAATGCATGCTCCTCCCTGGAAACATCTGCAATGATGGCGCATCAACGCTAAGGATTCCCGACAATTGGCTTTTCTCTTTCCACTTCGGCTTGACGTTGGATGGACTCCAGTGTCAAGCTTGGAAGAAAATGCCTGTAGTGAGCGCCCAGCTTTAGTTGTTCCCAGACTCCAAACTAGTTTCCCCTTGTCCACACACACGCAACCCCAGGAGTGAATGCAGAACTTATCATTGGAGAGCCACCACACCTGCAGAGGCTGCAGTCGCCCTGAGCCGACCCACCCCGCTCTGCTAACGCGTCAGCCGATTGAAAAACGCTACAGCCCTGATCCCTGTGCTGCAACAGCATGCTGCACTGATGCCGTCTACTGAAAGGCACTTGCTTCAGAGGAAAGTGTAGAAAAAGGCGGGAGGTGAGGCAGCCATCACTGAAACTGTCAAAGCAGGAGAGCAAAAAAAAAGAAAAAAGAAAGGAGATAACACAATGGGGGAGGGGGGAGCAGCGGGCGGAGCGGGCACGAGTTGCTCTGACCAAAATATAAATCATTTTTTTAAATTATTATTATTTGTCTGTTGTTGAGTGGAAACCTTAACCCAATTCTGGAAGCACTCGGACTAGTTGACAAAATAATTAACAACCAGCATGTAAATAGGAAATATTACTAAAAAGGTAGGAAATATAAAGTAACAGGCAAATGTGTTTGGTGAATGTAAACAATTGTATTGTTTGAATCAAGAGTTATAATCTCTGTAAATCCTCTCATTCAAGCAGTCGGTTTGGAATTTGTTAAGCCAGTTGGAGGCAACTGTATTAATGAGTAATGAAAGCAAACACATAAAGGTTTGGTCAGAGGATGACCTCTGACCTTCGTGCATTCTGCCCTTTGTATCTCGAGCTTTTTCATTTCCTGAACCTGCAAATGCTCGGTATGGAACGAGGGAACATGTCACTGCGGCGTGCAACATTTGAGGACGTTTTTTTCTTTGCTGCGTTCGCAGATCGTTTCCACATTTTCACTTATGCACCTTACATGACACACAAACTGAAGCGCGGTTGTAGCTGAGCAGACACGTTAAGCAACGTTCACACATCCACCCATGCCGCACCCCCTACCTTGCTGGAAGATGGACAGTGTTACCGAGGTAACCAGTTCAAACAGGGCCTTGATGGGCGGGAAGTGGTCCGTCTCGCTGGCAAAGATATGCACCATCTGAAACAGCAGGACGTCACATCAGACACTGACGGTGTCGGAGGAAGAAGTCGGCTCATTAGAAGGAAAAGAGGAAACTTTCGGTGACCTTCAGCCTATGTGCGTCACAGCCACAAGATCAATGTTGGATTTCGGTTTATAATAGCGGCCTCATTAAGAGTCTGAATAGCGGAGAAACCTAGTATTTGTTTCCATAGTGCAAAAGTGGGCTTTTGGTTGCTACGTTCTCTGGCAAGAAAAGACAAGTAAAAAAAGCCATGCTTAAATGTTGCTGTGTGCTGTGTGCTGCACTCTTTACTGTTTCAGACAAGTGCAGCCGGTAGAAGCACGTACACCGGCTGCACTTGTCAGCACACCATCTGTTTTGTTCCTTTTAGTTTGATTGATTATATGATTGTGGGCAGTGCTGTTGGGATTACTGCATAAAAGTAATCCAACTACTGATTACTCCTTTAAAAGTAATCTAATTATTTATTTAACTACTTTTTTTCATGAGTAATCAATTACTAATTACTTTAGTTTAAAAAAGACAAAGTAACAGTTGAGAACGTCTTGTTTCCTGCACATAACGCACAACAAACCACGAGATTAGACGATGATTTAGACGAGATTAACTCAATATAATGTTTGTATTTCCAGCTATCAAACACAATCACTGTTTTTTCTTCAGCCGCCGCCATGCTTGTTTTGGTGCGTCGTCGCATATCAATGGCGTTGCATACACGGCTGCATCATCAACCTGCGACATCGTTGTTTTCGGTGGTTTTTCTAAATTTCAGACATTTTGTGGATAATGAGACATTTTTAGCTCGCAAAATATTTCAGAAAAGTAATGGAATTGTAACTTGATAAAGTAATTATGATATCATTAACATTTTTGCTAGAGTTACATTACTCTGTAACTAAAAAAGTAGTTTAATTACAATAGTGGATCACTAAGTAATAGATTACTCGCCAACACTGATTGTGGGAAGACAAAAACTCCAACAACACTGTTTTCAGTGTGTGTGTGTGTGTGTGTGTGTGTGTGTGTGTGTGTACCTGTCGCGTGAGGTCGAGGGCGGAGGCCTGTGGAATCGTGCTGTACATCTGCCCGAGCATCTCGCTCAGCTGAGACACCATGGGGGCGAAGTCGTGGAGCAGCGTCTTGACGGACTTTTCGAAGATGGCGCACACCGCCTGGAGGAGGACACCAGATCGCAACGTGTCATCGTCGTCGTCGTACTCGATCTGCCTGAGCTAACGGCCTCTTGTAGCAGCGGACGCCGCGCAAACTCACCTCCACCACCTGAGAGTCGTTGAGCCATTTGCTGAGAACGGCCTGGATGAGAGCAAACACCTGCTGCAGAACCACCACCACCTGCAAACCACACAGTGCCACTTTGTCTTGAGAAAGAGCAGAGACGGGGAAGACAAACGCAAGCGGCAGAAAAAGGAGAACTGGCAATTCATGCATGAGCTTGTGGGTAATTCGCTATGGTTGAGCGGCAGCGTCAAAGTTTGCCCCTGGCTATGCTCCACTGCCTCCGACCAGCCGCGGCAGATCTGTCTGTGAAGACTGCAGGGTGAGAGAGGGGTTGGGCTGTTGGGCTCCAGAGTCTTTCCAGAAGACCAAACCACATAAGGATGGAATATAAAAGCCATCTTTACTTTGCTGGCTACATTCCTAACAGTCTAAGGCACACAGTGACTCTGCTAGTGGAGGGACATGTATTCATCCTACTGGCGAACCCCCGGTGATGGCGACTCAGTGAGGATACTGACTGGGTTGGGTCCGGTTGGAGGCGGGGCTGTTTTGACAGGTGCCGCCGGGCCGTCCCCTGACTCGTCGTCCTGGTTGCTGATGTCCAGCGTGGTGAAGAGGTTGGACAGCAGCCCCAGGATGTGGATGATTGCTAACTTGTTGGAGGGATTGGGCTGCACACAAATACATCAAGACAACAAAAAAAGAACATTATTCTATATTTCTGAACTCACTGTCCATCTGGCTCATAATGACTCACTTGGAAAACGACACAACAGGACAAATAAGTCATGAGTGTGTTAAGATATAGTAAGTTTTTCTTTTCTTTTAAAGGTTCAAATGGACACGTTAGCCAAAGAAGAAAATGATACATTTGTTGTAAGATAAAAATGAATACAGAGATACAGAGATGCAATTTGTTATGATTCGAACATTTGAACGACAGTCGCTACAACAAAAATTCAATTCTGATCAATTCAGAGCAACTGAATCAGTGATAAACAACGTCAACATGTCAGATAGAAGGCACACAGGCACACAGGCACACACACACACAGGCACACACACAGGCAGATTAATCATCCCTGTCTCCATGGTGATGGAATTGAGTCAAAAGACTGATGCTGACTTCTGCAGTCGCACCCCTCAGCCTTTTTTCAACATCCAGCCCCCCCTTTACTGGGCTGCTGCTATCTCACAACACCACAAACACTTTAAACGTTGTCATTTCAACACTTTCAAACACACTGTCATTAAAGCGCAGTCGAGATGACTTCACCATCCTATACTTGTGGTCAGACCTTAAGGTCATTCTCTCCAAGGTAACGTTACCCGCAGGCCTCCCCACTAGGGGCCACTATTTGTCCTGCTTCAGCCACTAAACCTGATTTCTTAGTCTGATGTCACCACACAGAAGACAGCTTGCAATAAAGAGAGAGACGGCACTCGGGACGGGATGGAGACAGAGCGAGAGACACGGCGGCGGAAATAAAAAGCCCTCTCCTGTCAGAGATATTTACTGAGTGTAGAACATGGAGCACAAATAAACAGTGTAAGAATCCAATTGAAATGCCGGGCATGACGAAGCACGACCGGCTCGGAGTGAGTCTCTGTCGGCACCTTTATACATGGCCAGATGGACTCTCCTCTCGCTGTGGTGGGCTAGTGTGTGTGTGTGTGTGTGTGTGTGTGTGTGTGTGTGTGTGTGTGTGTGTGTGTGTGTGTGTGTGCGCACGCGCATGCAAGTGAGAGAATGCATTTGCTACTTCCATATGACTCACTAGCCTGTAGTGCGGGGGTCAAATCCAATCTGGTCCCACAGAGAAATGTTCAAGCGCTGTGACACCATACAGACACAGGGCCTGTTCCTATTGGCTAAAGTCCAGCGCCCAAGTGTGTGTGTGTGTGTGTGTGTGTGTGTGTGTGTGTGTGTGTGTGTGTGTGTGTGTGTGTGTGTGTGTACTTGCTGCCCACAGGATGGGCTACGTACCGTTTCTTCGGCCAGCTTCTCCAGCTGCTGAATGTAGGGCGTGATGAGAGAGTGGAGATTTCTTAATATGTCCTCCACGGGGAGAGCGGACAGTAGGAAGCCCAGCGCCTGCATCAGCCACATACACTGACTCGTCTGGAGGCGACAGGACGATTGCAAGTTTAGGCCTTGTGTGTTCAAAGATAGAAACATATAAAAACAAAGCACGAAAGTCCTCGATTTAAGATCAAATTCAGTGCTTGAATAATGTAAACACACAGTCATGTGGATGAGAAATGTTTCTGTATGCCCTGTTTTTGTCTTCACACTGCTATTCTATGCTCTCCATCTGGACTGCTTAAGACTGTTGTGATTTACACTGTCAGCATTATGTGCTGCTAAAACTCATTTACCAGGCTTTGGACAAAACTAAACATTCTAACGCTTTACTCTACAAATGGATCCGCGTGTTATGCAACTCTCGCTGTGTTCTTATTCCAAATGGCACAAAGGACAAAGTGACAGTCAAAGCGCACACTGACCTTGTGGATCTGCTTTAGCAGCACCTCCTAGAGAGGAAAAAAGAATCACAGAATCAGATTGACAGTTCTATTTACGTTTGAGCACAACTATACAGAACCAAAATTAGCATCAAAAAGAGCAACGATGGCAACTTCAAAGGGTAGAAATTATTTTAGTCAAGCAGGAGACAAGAAAGAAAGTCTACAAATCCAACATTGTGAACAGTAGAAGGCAAACGGCTAAGATCATAGCTGTCACTCGTTTGAGCCGTGTATACCTGGGACACAGCTACTATGTTGGATGCATATGGCGCCAGGTCAGGCTTGCACTCCCTGCAAATCTTCTTGAGCGTGGAGACAGAAGACACAGAGAGGTCTGGGTTCCCCAGAGCCTGCAGCACCAACGGCAGGACGCTGCTGAGCATCACCGGGTGGTCCGCCAGCCACTCGGCCAAAGCACCTGGTGGCGGAAGAATAGCGAAGAGTGAGTAAAGGGGGTGGGGGGAGACACATGTTGCGATTCTTTCCATCTACCTATGAAACAGTTCTCACCTATTGTGAACATGACTGTGTCAGCCAGCTGGACGTTGTTGATGCTGATTCTGGGGATGAGTCCTATTAGGCCGGGGATGACGTCCGAGTAGTTGACGTCTATCGTCTCTGCTATTGACTGGAAGCCATACAGTAACGCCTCTGTGTCCTGGTGGAGGGGGGAAACCATGAGGTTTATGACTTATTTGCACATGTTTAGTAACAAGTTAACTACAAAATGATTGAAAAATTTGCATGGAACAGATTATAAAGGCTCAGTGTTGCACATAAACAGCAAAACTTGTCTCCAGTATGTTAATAAAGTTCATGGATATTAGGAAACTAAATTCTGGGAGCGGGCACTCCTACCTTACTGAGGTGAGTGACAACACCACCCATGTTTAGTTAGAAGGAATGCAGAATGAGACATTTTCTAGGAATTTCTATAAATTACTTATAGGTAAATAATTTATGATAAGCTGGTCCACTTGACTATGTGACGAATAACGCTGTTGTGGTTAACAATAAGTGGCCTTTAAAAGTCTCCTTCAGCCCACTTTGAGTTTATTTTTAGCCTTGTTATGTTGAAAGAGTGAATCAAAATCCAAAAGCACCTCAAGCAGGGAAAAAAACAAAAAAACGCTTCATCAAATGTGGAATGACACATTCTAAAGCTACAGCTTGCGTGCACGACACAAAGGCTAGAAAATAGTTCCCTTTGTGCTCGTCTTGTTTGTATCTCACCCACCTGCCACGATGTGGGCTGCTCTGCGTTAGTCAACAGTCTCCCCAGCTTGTCGTACAGATTACTTAGCAGCTCGGCACCCAGCATCTCGTACACGTACATGAGTGTGTCTGAGATGTCCACTCTGGAGGAGAGAAACCAAGGGGACAGGCGACTTTAGACGGGCAGGCGATCTTGACACAGAGCAGTGACGGTTTGTCTACTTTGTCCACAATGGTCTAATAAGGTCTGAGTGTATTACAGACACACACACACACACACCTGTAGATCCTGAACAGCTCTTTCTCGTCCGAGGACCAGGTCGCGTACTCCTGATCGCAAGGGAACTGAGCTTTGTGTAACAGAACATCTACCAGCTGGAAATACACGGGCCTGTAGACCTGGAGATAGACGGCCTGCTTGCTCCTCTCGAACGACATTATTTCATCCTAAAGGATGGAAGGCAGCAAGAAAAGGAGGGTAAAAATCATTTTTATAAGCACTGAAGAGATCGGGGAATCAGCTGTGGTTCACAAATCTTCTTTCCAGATTGAAAACAGCCCGGCTGCAATTTAGCCAGCATACAAACTACACTTTGCAAAGCAAAACAAAATTAAGAAATTAATAATCATGCTTGAAAGAAGAAGACGGGGGGGCTTTTGAGGCGAGCTGTTAGACTTTAATGCTCAAAACTGCAGCAGGCAAGGGGCAGTAGAAACTCTGCTAGCCAATCTAACAGTGACCACTCTAAGTTTGAGGAATGAGTCATTTCTTATTGGAGGGCTGAATTTACCAGAAGAAAAACAAACAACCCAAGAGCGTTGCAATACAGGGATGATTAATATGTTCATGTCTTACTGTACCTGTAGAGTGTACCAGAAGGTGAGTGTGAGTGAGCTGGTGGTCTCGTTGACAGGGTAGTGGCCGGGGATGCCCGTGCAGAACATGATCATGTTGACCAGGGCCAGGAAGGTCTGCCAGTGGTCCACCTGCTCCAGCAGGGTCCTGACAGCACAGGCAGGGAGGAAAGAACCATGGAGAGTCTTTAAAATCACAGCTGGCATCGTCAAGATGCAAAGATCATTCATCACGAATGACCTTTTCAGCAATGAAATGCTGAAACATACACATCCCTACTGCCCACACACACACCTTGAATGGTTCTCTCCCAGGGAGACGGTGATGCGGCAGATTCCGTGGCAGGTCTCCATGTCTCCATTCTGGATGGCCTCTCTGAGCTGATCCTGGAGGGCCAGCACTTGAGGCACCAGCTTTAGCAGAGTGTTGACGTACCTGCAGCATCGACAGACACAAGATACTGCAGTCAAAAGCGTAAAGCAGCCGTGTGTTCCGAAAGCAATGCAGCGCTTGACACGTGAGGGGAACATCGTGGCGTCACATCTATCAGAGAACCAGAGAATCTGTTCAAAGCCGGTGCCGAGCAGCTGTGCTGCCGCTGTCAGTTATCATTCTGTCGCCTTCCTGCTGCCTCAGCGCTCTGGTAACAGTAAGAGCCCTTGCAAAAACACAGTCATAAAGGCAGTGGCGCACGCCTCGGAACACCCACTGCAGCCCATAATGTGGCCTACATGAGACAAGGTCTTCCTGTCAACCTTAATGACAGTAAGAGAAGGCTTGACATTTTGAGATGAAGGGCATTCAGTAAGTGTGTGTGTGTGTGTGTGTGTGTGTGCCTGTAATGTCACCGAGTAGATTATGTATGCGTGCCACTGCTATAAATCTGCACCGTGGCACGTGTGCAGTTCCCAGCAGGGTGCTGCGGTACGCAGAATGTGTGCACATTAATAAAGAGGTGTTTGTGGGTCGATGAATTGTCATCATTGATGTAACAAGGTTGTGTTGAAAAGGCTCAGGGACCTGGGAGAGGAAAATAAAAATCAACTCAAAATTTCACAATTTAAACTTCTTTAACCCAGTGTGTTTCAATAATGGGCAAAAACGCCTATATAGCTCACAAATGAACTTTTAAGCAATAGATTTATTGAGCATTAAACTGAGCAACCAGACTTACAGTTCAGCATTATGAAGCCACAAGCCAAACTTTGTAGCACACGACTTTACTGTCTCTGAAGAGAGCGCCTCCCTGCTGGGATGTGACGTGCATGCATAAGGCCTCCATTTGATAGGCACGTACCTGTTAGTGTGTGTG
Source organism: Nelusetta ayraudi (assembly GCF_046127955.1). NCBI lineage: Eukaryota > Metazoa > Chordata > Actinopteri > Tetraodontiformes > Monacanthidae > Nelusetta > Nelusetta ayraudi. The sequence goes on along the minus strand of NW_027466109.1, from coordinate 1,583,888 downwards.
TGTGTGTGTGTGTGTGTGTGTGTGTGTGTGTGTGTGTGTGTGTGTGTGTGTGTTGTACTGGCCTACATCCTGCATATTCGGCTGACTGAGTAACTCTGAGAGCACCGCTGGGTCCGACTGTAATTTACTCTAAGTGAATGGCTGTGTCCTTCTGTGTGTGGGTGTGTGTGTGTGTGTGGGTGGGCGTGAGAGAGAGAGAGAGATAGGGGGGAGAGAGAGAGAGAGAGAGAGAGAGAGAGAGAGAGAGAGAGAGAGAGAGAGAGAGAGAGAGAGAGAGAACGGCAGACTGCACTCATGCACTCAGAAGATCATTCATTTTTAACAAGGCGCTTTTGCAAATGCAGGTCATGCACTCTGCTGCGGAAGTGAGGACACGGCGCGAGGAGATGTTTTGCTTCGTTTTTTTTTCCCTCTACTCCTTCTTCCCACTCCTCATGACATTCTGCTAATTCCTCCGGGGGGCGCCGTCTGCAGCGGTCTCCTCTCCGCTAACCCACACTTGTCTGTCCTCATCTCTCCTGCTCTCTCTTTACGCACTTTCTGCCTGCTTCCCGATTCTTCCTTTACCCCAGCACCCCCTCCACCTCCTCCACCACCACCAGCGTCAGCGCCGCCGCCGCCGCCCCACCTCTGATCCCCCTCTGCAATTACTGCAAGTCTCCCAGACAGGGGAAATGGGTTGCCTGGCAACAGGATGCAGCTGGACCAATAGCATTCCCCCAAATGAGTTGACTGTAATGTGTTTAAACAGAGGGAGAGAACAAGAGGCGGGGGGAGGAGGGCTGAGCACTGAGATGGGGTGGGGGGGAGGGCAGGAGCACCAAGACACGGAGGGCAAAATTGAAAAGGACAAATAAAAGAACCAGGCAAGAATTATTTACAGATGGGAAAAAGGAAGGATCCAACTTAGCCCAAGAGACACGACATAAATATTTAAACATATATTTAAGAATCGAGTACTCTGTCAAGGCAGACGGAGGCCAAACAGTTGACAGGAGGCACCACTAATAAGAGAGCGGGGAGTTGGCAGAGGGGCGTGCGACTGGTGGGACGGAGGACTAAAAAAAGGTGAAAAGCAAGTCAGGTGATGCGGCCGCAAACAGAGATACAGAAGGGAGGGGAGGAGGAGGAGGAGGAGACGCACCTCCTGCTGACAACTGACCTCAAGCAAGAGGTGAGTGATTCTACAGGGTTAATCTCTATGCAACTCCGCCCCCCCTCCTCCATTAAACTTCCTTCTGCTGCCAGAGACAAGCGACTTGTCAGCAGCGACCAGGGCAGATAAAGGAGCAGCACTGGGAGGATGACCCCCCCCCCCCCCCCCCATCACACACACACACACACACACACACACACACACACACACACACACACACACACACACACACACACACACACACCCCTTCCCCTTCTTCTCCTCCTTCAAATCTTTCAGCATCACCCCAACACCCCCCACCCCTCTCTCTCCAGGGGAGAGGTGGGGGGAGGGGAGGTAATGGGTGCCTGCCATATCTGAATCAACCAAGGCATGATGACATCTCTACCCGGCGCTGTAGCCATGGCAACGTCAGCCAAGCGAGAAAATGCTGCTCTCCTCCCCCTGGCTCTTAACTTGCCCTGTATCAATCCGCTCCTCCTTGGCTCCATCCTTCCCCCTGATGCTCTGTCTGTTTCCTGCCTACTTATGTGTACCCCCCCCACCACCACCACCACCACACACACACACCCACTGTCCACAGCCATAGCCTACGCACCTTTGGGAATCGGGCTGCGAGATGGCGTTGACGACGGCCTCCACAGCCGTGTCGAAGAGCTCGGGGTCCTGCAGCGCACTGAAGCAGTCCTGCACCAGGCCCTCGCTCTCGCTGAGCGGCACGTCCAGCAGCACCCAGGATGACAGGCAGCGCATCACGCGAGCTTTCACGGCCCCCGGGCTGTCCGTCCTTCGCAACAGTTGCTGCAGCAGGGGACACACACACCCCCACTCCCGGCCCAGAGCCACCCGGACCTGGAGGGGGGGATGGTAATGAGGCTCGGACTGTATGCTGCCCTACTCTGCTTAATGAGTGGATTCATGGTTGTTGTTTTTTTTGTAGTTATGCTTTTTCCAGTAGTTATAAAAAAGATATAAACTTTGAATCCTAATACTGATTATTAGTTTCTATTTGTTAAATCGGTTTTTACAATAAAAGCATATCCTGTAAGTCAGATACGATACAAATTTCTTTAGTTTGTTTGTTTTATTAGTTTTACAGTTATTCCACTAAAATAACCCTCTTTATGAATAACCCTCAAATAAATCCAATTAAATGTGGTCGTGACCACCTGCAGCTCAGTAGGGGGGGGGGGGGGGGTACCTGTCCTTTCCTGTACTGCGGCAGGCGGGTGGTCTGGAACTCCTCAGGCAGCACGGTGAGCAGCTCCAGCAGCGCCAGGCAGCGCGCCCGCCCGTCCACCCCTCCCCCTTCCTCCTGGAACACGCGCACCATCTCGGCCACGGCGTCGGGCCAGGCCTCGGGCATGGTGTTGAGTGCCAGGGAGGCCAGCGCCACGCACAGCCGGGTGAGCACCATTTTGGAGCCGGAGGAGAAGCAGGCGATCTGGGAGAAGAGCTGCGTCTTCAGGGACTCGTACTGGTCGGTGGGGATGTCGGACCAGTAGCGAGAGATCTTGGTGTGGAGCGCGTTGGCGCCGAAGTACTGGATCTCTGGGACCTGTGGGTGACCGCATGACCAAAGTGAATTCAGGCTTTTTATTTCTCAAAGTCTGTGCGCGTATCGACATTACTCCACGTGTGTGCACCGCACCTTGTCGGGGCTCAGCAGGGCCCAGCAGAACTGCCAAGCCTGAGGTGAGACCTGAGCCTGCATCAGCCATTTCTGGGCCAGGTTTTTGTTCTCTATGTTGGGGTCATAATAAAGCTGGTGTAGAGCCTGAAAGAAAGAAAGAAAGGGAGTGCTGTGAATACCAGTGAAATGGAAATTGAGAAGAATTCATTAAATATTCAGGCGTCTTAAAAATATATGAACCGAGCACCAATATTTGCGGCGACACTCCACACATTACAATGGCGATGTGTTAAAAATGAAAGGCCAAAATTATCATAAAACTACTGACAGGAAATTGCACTACATTAAATACAGGGATTAATATGAATGTTTACAACATTTACAAAAACCTTGCAGTGTCCATTTCCTGTTAGGTCAGTGCTACTAAAATATTAAGAGTCCAATCTAAATTTTAGCGCAGGTGTCTGTTGGAATATTTATATCGTATTATGAGAATGAATTTGTTTATATTAATGTTAGAAGTGTGAGTGACCCAGTGAGTTTAAATTCAGCTGTGCCCATGAACCCATCACGTCTGTTTTCAGTGATTCCGGTAAATACACTTTTACTCAGTAAATTCAGCAAATACAGTAAATTCTTGAAAGCATATCCTCCTCCTCAGACCACAGCTTGAACAGAAATGAATGCAAACTAGCTGGGCTTCGGCGGCACGTCACGTGTGTAGACACGCCAGTGTTTAGAAAAAGGCATCGTTTAGCATTTCTGAAGCAAAGCAGCACATGACGCCGACGTGAATAAAACAGGAGCTTTGAGTAATCTTGAGAAAGTGAAGGAAGGACAGGAGAGAGTGAGGGAATACAGTGGAAACAAATAAACAGTCTGCTGACTTAGCTGAAAACGTTAGCGTCCAGCATGATGTGCCTGACACAGGAATATACCGGGTATAAACGCAAACTCCTGCTCCTTGTCTTCACCCCTGAAGCTCACTCACATCACCTCCTCCAGAAGCACTCGCCTACAAATTCTATCAAGTTTCATCTTACGTCTTTCACGGAGTCTACTGCCAGAATGAATCTACATTTCACCTTATTGCCTCAGATTAATTGATGATTCTTGTCAAAGGCCCCGCCATGAATCACGCAGAGCACAATGATGCGGCTGTGAAAGAGAAAGAGGAACCTCCCAGTGTCGGGCGGAGCTTCTTCCATCTGCTCTTCTCTAACGCAATTATGCCTCAGTCTCGAGTGTGGAACTCGCTGTCCCAGCCTCCCAACATGGCTGGCTGGCTGGCTGCTAATGAGCCGATTGTTCAAAGGTTCCGGTGACGTTTTATTTAGCACCTGTGTGTGTGTGTGTGTGTGTGTGTGTGTGTGTGTGTGTGTGTGTGTGTGTGTGTGTGGGCGCGTGCATGCGTGCCTGTGTTTAACATGTCATCAGAAAACAGAACAAAAGATTCTCTGCTTGTCACCGGCAGTTGGGTGGGGTTTGGTCTACACAGCACAAGTAGACCTTTTTTCTAGAACAGGAAAGAAATATTAGAAATGCCAGAGCCTCTATGATCTTGGAAAAATACAACAAAAAACAATTAGGCAGCTTAATTATATTCTCATTTGAGGTACAACAATTTTTTACAGAGAAAAGCAGGATCTTATGTCCATCTATTATACACCATAGTCTAAACCAATTCGCTTTTGAAAAGTTAAATTCCATTTTAAAGGGACAAACCATCGGCTTTTCACATGTTCAGTCATTAACGATGCACTCTACTGACGGGAAATAGGCCCCATTAATAAATATGAGAAATAAAATCATTATAGTGCATTTTTCACATCATTGCGGCTGAGTTGGAGGCTGTGAATTTGAATTGCTGAGACACTATGTATGCAGTTTGTGTCCTTAAACCAGATTGCGTGTGATATTTCACTGTTGCTCTGAATATTTAAGTTCAGCGGATGATTGCCGCAGTCCACTCACAGAAGGCAGGCCCCTCCTTAGCCCATTCTGAACACAGGGAGTGTGTGTGTGTGTGTGTGTGTGTGTGTGTGTGTGTGTGTGTGTGTGTGTGTGTGTGTGAGAGAGAGAGAGAACTAGGGCTGTACGATTAGTCAAGACGATATTAAAAAGGAAAATCTTAACATTGATTTTCCTCTCGCATGCTTCCGGGCTGTGCGCCTCCTTTATTTTACAAAATGTGAAAGATTTGCACTTCATTCACAAGTTGTTCAAGATGATAGAAAACCTTTTATTTTCAAAGTGATGTTTGGTGAAAGACAGTTAAGGCTGTCACTTTATCCACAGGGGGATTCATTTGTGTTTGTAAGTTTTTATTTCATTCGTAAACAAGTGAACTTCTTCTTTGTTTATGAAGAACCTGCTCATTTTCAAGTGAAGTTTGCTGAAATTGAGATTCTCACTTTATTAATCCCAAGGGGTTCATCTTTGTTTGGTCAAGAAGACTGTAAATGTTGTCACTTTATGAAACCCAAGGAGGATCTACAGTATCTTTCGGTTCCACTTATTTGCTATTTTTCGTGAAAAATAAAGTTGAAATATTTGAAATAATTTATTTTATTGTCTTTTGCAGTTTTACCAAAACTACACTGTGTGTGTGTGTGTGTGTGTGTGTGTGTGTGTGTGTGTGTGTGTGTCCATTTCAATCCTTACATCGAAACACAAAATACGGAACAGTCGTTCATTTTGCTGCGTTAATCTCACAAAAAGCCATCTTCCTTCTGTGAGAAAATGCAATTACGAACTGCAGTTGTACTGTTATTATATATGTATATATTATTAGTTCTTAAATTACCAATCCTCAATCTCCACCATGACCTGAGGGTGTTCTTGGAAGACCTGCTGAGGGTCATCAGCCCCCCTGCAGTCACACTCTAAATATTACATGCAGGAGACAATGTGTCAGGCAGAGTGGACGTGGAAGCAGCTGCTCTCACACGTTGCCAGTCGTGCTACGTTAAGATCTCTGAAAACAAAATGGAATGGTCGTGCCTCCTGAGCCAAGTGATATCATCAGCAAAACAAACATGACAGTACACCACAACATGTCTGTAACTATAATGTAAAAACTATAATAACCAATTAACTTCATGACAGTGACGTGAAGCCACTAGTTGCGGCTCCCCATCGCTCCCTGGTTTAACACATTTGCAATCACAGCCTCGCCAGCCAAAGGTGAGGTCATGCTTATAATCCGAGGCTGCTCTCCTCTGCCATTATTAAAAACGAGGTGGGCAGGCCAACTTCACAATGCGATGTTGGCAAATAACGGGTGCTAAATCTGGAAGCCACAGCGGTCTTGTTTGTCTCAGTTTGAAATAAAACAACAACAACAATCCGTGGTCTGTGCTGTAAAAAAACAAACAAAACAAAACACCACAGCTGACGGTGCAAATGAGAGGAAACAATCAGAACCTGGGATACTAATGTTTAGCATGAGCATCCAGGTTTCTCAGTATGAGTGTAAACACTGCAGCGTGAAAACGATCCGTAACAAGGCGGCAAAGTCCATGAAATACAGTCATTAACAAACAGGCCAAAGAAGGCGTTCCAGTAATAAAATGGGCAACTGTGGTACAGAGGATATGCTGTAGATTATAAGGGTGACTCTGACTCTGAACGTGGGCAGCCATAAAAAAAAAAAAAAAAAATCTCTCCCAAACGTGGCTATGAGACGCAAGTGCAGCCGACGCACCACCAGCAGGTAATGGCATCGCTGTGCACACAGGATCAATGTGTTTCTTCGCCCCATCTGCCCACTAGACCGTCACTCCCAACAGGCGTCAGACTGATGGGGTGGACCGGGGCTGGCTGGCTGGCTGGCTGGCTGGCTGGCTGGGTGTGAGGAATATTTGTGTTGGGGCCACTGAAAACATCGTCACACTGCTCACCCGACCCGACACGACACTCTGAACGTGCAAATCCGAGATGCGCGGAGGAATGGCGGTTAACAAGAGGCCGAGGAAGAGTCGGTCTGCGCAGGAGAGTGTGCGGGTGGTTGCTGTCGACAGCATCCGGCCAAGATCAACAATTAAAGTGTACCACGTTGCCCGTAGCGATCAAATCTTGCAGTGTTAACGGCTCGCCAAGAACCAGGCGCCCACTGCCTCACCGCCGGTTACATGAACAGATACTGTTTATGTCATGTGACTCTGATGACCAATCGTGCGGTGTCGCTGAATCAACCGAATTATAAAACCATCCTGTGTGACGACGGCGTAAACATCTAACAACCTAACAAGCAGCAAGTGCATACAGTTGGACACTTGTGTACTGTGTTAATTTTATATTTGCTCCTTTATTGAGACAATGTGTTATTTTTGAACGAGAGCAAACTGGTCATCACCATCCTAGGTCTCCCGGGGCGGCGACCACAGGACCAATCAATCAGACACGCGTCATTCGCAGCTTCGAATTTCCTCACCATCCATCTGATTTCGATCACGGCTTCTGCCCGCATGCAGGGTGACGGGGGAGGGGAGCGCCGTCATCTGAAGAGCCTGGGAGGACGCGCTAACTATTGATAGCCCTAACCCGGCATCCCACAATCATCTTAACATGCAGGAGGAGAGCCAATGACTGCTGCACCACAGTGACCTTTACTTGCTACTTCCTGCGATGAAGCAGCTGGCAGGCTGGAGTCTGTCCAGCGTTTAGGTGCCACAAAGTGCAGCTCCTTAGTCTCAGAATGACTTGCATTTAGAATCCCAGCAGCCGAAGTCAAGTCTTGTGCAGACTCTAGGAGGAACACAAACCAGTGATGTGCATGTTAAGTGTTACAGTAGTGATGATGTGTCTCGAGGCTGCTTCAGAGAATGCCAATGCAAAGGGTCAGAGCAAATGGAGAAATCAGAACTTCAATCGAAATGCACTTGCTTGCTGTGGATGAGTTGCGGCGGGTAATTGCATAAACAGGACAGACATGCAAGGCACTGTAAACGTCTATTCGTCTCTCTCTCACACACACACCCTTAGACAAAGATTGCAGACAGCGTGATACTTTGTTTTACAGAGACGAGAGAGAGAGAGAGAGAGTGAGAGAGCACAAAGAGCTTTCTATTGCACCCATAGAATCGCCAGACCAGGAACCATCATCTCCAACACCATGTAAACAAGCAGCGCTGTCCCACCATAGAACCGTGTATTGTGGGGAAAGCAATATCAGCAGCTACTTCGAAACAAAACAAGACATCTGACGATAGTTTGCATTCGCAGTGACCGGACTGGCGGAGAAGATGAGGAGTAAATATCTTCTTACATTATACTGTACTATAAGTGCATAAACATCTGATGGTCTGTATGACAGACAGACAGAGAATAACAACAATATTAATAATCATAAAAAAGATGATAAACACAAAAAGGAAATCGTGACAAAAATAGAAGAATTCACTTTTAGGTTCATAACAATGAAACAATGCATCAATAAATGTCTCACAGAATACCAGCAATCTGAAACTGTGTATCAGGGAGAAGCCATCATTAAATGAACAAGATTCTTCACAGGATTGGGACTGGGGCAGTGAGCAACCGCTGTCTATTTTCTTTATCCTTAATGGTGACACGTATCAAACCGAGCCTGCTCAGCCCCGTCGGGAATGCGCTCCCTTCCTCCAAGCAGCCGCTCATCATCATCTCTTGTTGCACTGCCAGCCTCCTCTATTCTTCAGCGGCACTGTCACATACGTCAAGCCTGTCCCGCCACACTCTCCATTCCTCTCGTCTCTCAAACCATCAGACAAAATCGACCGTATGCATTTATAGAGGCACCCCACCCACCCTCCTTCCTCCATCTTCCCCATTGTCTCATCCCCTTGAGTTCAGTCAGTGGAAACCCAGCAGGGAGATGCAGCACAGCAACCCGGCACAAACAGTCAACCCTGACGGCAATGCAAGCACGTTCATACTCGCATTTACAATGCACATTAAAACAAAATAAGACCAATGACGGCGTTTTACGACGCCAGGGATGACAAGGGACTGCTCCACTCCACTGCTCCTATAATTTGGTCAATTTTACTTATTTTTATGTAACATCTCATTCATACGCACACATATCTGGAAGTAAATGAGCTCACCTAATAATAATTACCTACTTAAAATCGTTAAGAAGGCTAAATGGAACGAGAAGTGTGGCTACAGATCGGACTAAGGACATATGCTTCCCTTAAGCACATGTATACTCGACCTAATGTGTTGTGCTCACTGACGGTTCCCTGCTTACGGACGGAACAGTTTCGGAACTCACCTTCTCTACGTTTTCCACCGTGAAGTCAAGTGCATCTGGGCTGGAAACTATTCTTCCCGACGTCTCCATATCTCCGCTGGCACGGAGCTGTCAAATGATCAGAGGGAAGCAACGATTCACTATCAGTCGACTGTCGTCTTTCTTTCCTTGAAAACAAATGACCATCGCTGCATTCGTCCTGAACTATTTTAGCAGTAGAAAGAATTTAAACAACGATAATGTTACGCAGCATTCGCTGCTACCACCCTGGACGTGTTGAAGAAGCTAAGCAGCAAGCTAACATTGCGAGCCCTCCATATGGACAGGCTAGCAGATGCTAACCCATAGAGAAGTACTATAGCAACCGCTAGCGCTACAACGCTAGCGCGGACTAGCTAGCGTAGCAATGAATGTAACTGGACGCCGCTGGAGAGTCGAATTTTACCGGGCGAAACTAACAGACAATCATTTTCAGACAGAAATTATTATAAATATAGCACATGCTCAATGTTTTGTCTCTAATCTGTCCGGCTCCAAATCCCGCATTTTCACACCTTTCTGTCCAGCGATGGTATGAGACGATGCTGGCTGCTTCCTGACGCTTTTCTCCCTCTGCCGTCACCGGGAGCTCGTTGATGCATTTAGGGACCGTGGGGAAATAGAAGAATCACAGCATAGCTGTTATACAAGACACGCACAATAGCAATATACCCCATGTAGTTGTAATTAATAAGGTGAAACCCAAATTATAAACAAAAGTACACGATCATGTGATAATTCATTAATGGAAATGTCAAATGTTGTTTTGTTTTTCAGTTTTTGCCACCTGCAATTTATTATTTGGAAATCTCACTGATAACGTTTGAACGCCACCGTTCCCTTCTATCAAACCAAGTGTCATTCTCACGTTGAAAGCTTTCTCATAAAGCCAACCACTAAAGCCTATCTATAGTACTATTTAGATTTAACATGACTTTAGCCCAGTTCACTGAAATACATTGGGTAAATTTGGCATTGACAAGGAATTCCACGCTGAGATTGTATGAAGAGCTATACAATATGAGCGTTTGTGGAGGGAACATTGTGCAAACAATCTGTTAAACTTCTGATGAACACTTAGCTTTTAAGACCCTGTTGTCCGAATAACGTTTACACACACAGCCTCGACAACCAACAATTTAGCAAGACCAAAAATAAAACAATTTGATAACCGCTTGCTGGAGACTGAACGGCAGTACTAACAACGGGATGATTGCGCATTCATTTAATTTATTGATGTAAATGCTGCGACGTTAACCATCGCCTTGATTTGTGAGCAGGAGTCTTGTGGAGCAACAGCGAACTCGTGTGGGACTTTAAAGGCATTGCAGTGATGACAGCGCGTGAACGAGAAACTTCCGGGTTAAGGAAAGTCATGCTTGCTAGTGTCAATCTCTCAAGACGTGCACTCCTTCAAGACATTATCAAAAGTTCACGACATATACTGTAGTGTAATGTAACTCGCTGAAGCTTTAGTCCAGTTCTAATAATTGAAACAAAAAATGTTGGTTAGTAAAACAATGTATAATTATTACTATGTACTGTAATAATAATAATAATAATAATAATAATAATAATAATAATAATAATAATAATATGATCACTCAAGTACATAGTAAATAATGTAAAACGTCCCTGCGTTGGGATTGCGAAAGATTAGAGAAAACGAATCCAGCTGTTTTGGTCCACTTGGTACCCCCGCCCACATCTATTGGGTGGGTGTCAGTTTTTGGCAGCGGAGGAGAAAACGTCACGGGGCGGCACGGCAGGCACGGCACCGGCTGCGCGCTCTGACTGTCCTGAAACACGTGGCAGGGTGAGAGACAGAGAGGGAGGGAGGCGCACACACGCACACACACTCCTCCACTCTCTACCGGCCAGCCACGCACACACACACTCACACACTCAGTCAGAGCTGCTACTGCTGCTGTTGCTCCTGTGTGTGTGTGTGCCTGCTCTGCAGTGGGGACTACAGTTTGGTTCAGCTGTGTGTGAGGTTGGGACTGGGACTGTCTGGGTCTTGAGAAACGAAACCCAAGGCGTTTCTCTCGCTTCTGGTTCACATTTAGTCCAGGACTGCTGAAGACAGATGAAGATGAAGATGAAGATGAAGAAGATGATGGAGGCCAAAGTGTTTGCTGCCCTCTGCGCCCTGCTCATCATTAACTTTGGCTCAGCCGACCACGGTAGGAAGATTATCCCCCCCCCCTTTTAAGTTATGTAGTCACATATTTCTTTATTTCCTTCTTTTCAAGCCACGCGGGGCCTATTCCAAATCTACCGTAGCCAGTTCAATCAAAGTGTGTGTGTGTTTTTATGAAGTGTCATGATTCTGTTTTAACAGCATGATATAAAGTCCTGACTTGAACGAGGCTGTGTCAACATCTCACTTCCTGTTTGAGATGAGCGGTGAAGAAACCTCTCTCACAGTCTTACTCTCGCCCTGCGTGGGATTCTGACGGCTTCCACTTGTTTTGTTAAATCACTCTATTATTATTCACCATGTATTCACTTGGCGACTCACAAGTTCACTCCGACATCACAAAGCCACCGGTGGTGTCTCACCTCTCAAAGCCCTCTTTTTTGCGGCAACATCTCTCACACCCTGCCTGTCACTCCTGCCCACCTTCCCCTTTTTGTTGCCTACCTGCTGCGCACTACCCCCCCCCCACGAGTTCGTGACTCGGTGCACATAAAATAAGTCTGTTGGCATTTCGGGAAGCTACCGTGGCCGGCCAGGAGCTGTCCCGTGGTCTCCATCTCATGCAGAAAAATTCAAAGAAAAGTCGAAACGGAGCAGCATGTCCCCTGTGGGAGGACATTTATTGGCTGGAAATGAGCTAGAAAGTACACAGTGACGAATGACACCTCTGATTGCGCTCAGCAGCGGCAGCAACAGCAGCAGCAGCAGCAGGACACTGTCATTTTTACTAGGTTCATGCTAATTGGCTCACCTTTGGACCTGCCTTACAGACAGTAGCAGTAGAGCTTTCACTTATGTGCATAAATAAAGGATAAAACATTTAAATGCGTTTTTATTACATCTATAAGTCAAATCTGATGTTTTTTTCCCGCCTCTTTCCTCCGTCAACCAGACCACATCCTGTCTTCTTGCATCATAATTTGAGGCCTTTGTCTTTTAGGTCTTTTTAGCTCCATATGTTTTCATTGCCTGGTGGAATGTCTCTGAGGGAAATTAGTGTTTTGTGTTATTTGTGGAACTCGGTACAGAAAAGTGTTTTGTTTGCAGCTTCAGCCAAAAACGATTCATCGCTGCCTGATGAATCTAGTTTTTGTTTTCTTGGAGTCCCCTGGCAAACGTTGGAACTGTAGATGCACTGAGCCATAAAAAGAATTTGCATTTTTAGCAGAGGTTCAGGGTTACACGTATCTGCTCGAGGGCCGTGTGAGCAGGCCAAGGACAGCCTGCGAATCTAGAATTGACTCATAATAACACTATCACAGTCGTATCCCGTGAAGGCTGCGCTCGCTGAGCTCCGCGCAGCAGTTTTTTTCTTTAAAGAGAAAAGTAGAAAAGGAAAAAAAAACTTCTTGAGTCGAGTGGAGAGCTAGTCGACATCTGCTCGCAGGGAAATAGTTGGCGGCTCCCCTCGCTGGCAGGGTCAAGAAGTGAGCAAGAGCTACTTGTCCAGGTACACACCACCGTGTTCAGCATGAGAGATTGTGAGCAATACCTGGAGTGAGGAGTGGGCAACAGAAACAGTGGTTCTCTTCATGAATCCAGCCTGCACATGCACACGCACGCACACATGCACGCACGCACAAAGAAAGACATACTGCTCCAGCATTTGACCTATGCAACTTAAGCACAGCTGAAGTGGGGACAAGGCTGCTATTATGCAGCCAAGCGCTTGTGTCTATTTATGAGCCCTTCTGTTTTTGTATCATTTGGAGGTTAAACGGGTTTGTGTTTTTTTTTTTTTTTTTTGCATTCGTGCGTGCGTGCGCGTGTGTGCGCGCTGATGAGCTGCGTGAGTGATTGTGGAACTAATGAAAGGCATCGGGGCTGCGTGTTAGCGAGCGCTAATGACATTACGCTGTGCTGGTGTTCTGGTCTTTGTCACAGGGGCAGCAGGTAGGAACAAGGAGTCTAAAAAAAGGCCCTGAGTTTATTATTTCATCCAAGAATCAAGTGGAAGCCCGAGCCTGCCACACGCCTTGTTTCACTGGCAGGGATTCCAAATTCCCTGCTTCTCAGAACAAATTACAATTTCTTACAATCTGATTGACGCAAGGAGTGTGGAAGGAGCGTGGGTGAGTCTCCACTGAAATGCTACAGGAATAAAGAGCAGCAGAGGTGGGAAGTAATGAAGTACAAATACTTTGTGACTGCACTTAAGTAGATTCTTCAGGTATTTGTACTTTACAGATTTCTTTTTCTGATGACTTTTTACATGTTCTCTCTACATGTGTACACAAATATCTGTACTTTGTACTTCTTACATTGGAAAAAGAAAAACGTTACTTTTGTGTTTAAAAAGTTTCAAAGGTACGAATTCTGTTAAAAGTAATTCCCTTATTATTACAGTATGTAGATAATAACATTGGTTGTGGGTATTAAAAATATAATAATGGTTCGCTGGTCACTGCACAACTATTAGTGAACACAATTTGGTTGTGCTACAGTTGAAAAAGAAAATAAACTATGTAGCAAAGCAGTTAAAACTTATCCAGATCTTCACGTAAGACCTCTGGTCAGTTCAGTCCAGATTATTCTGTCAGAACTTTTTCATATTTGCGAAATTAATATTGTTTCATTGATGGCTTTTTACTTGAGTACATTTCAGAACCTGTGCTCTCTTACTTTTACTTTTACTGGAGTTTTTTTTTCTTTTTTCTTGTTTTACACAAGTATCTGTACTTTTACATCAGTACAAAACCTGTGTACTTTTGCCACCGCTGAAGAACAGGAACGGTGACCTTGGCAGGCCGGATAATGTAATACGCCGATCGCGTTTGCTCATTTCGAAGTAACAGCCCGTTGCCTGGAGCTTTCTCAGAACAACAACACACAAGCTCCTAATGTCTCCGGCGGCGGACTAATTTGACTGCGCTGTCCTCTCTCACTCTCCCTCTCTCTTCCTCGGCAGTCACAGGAGAACCCGTCGTCACCCCAACCCCGGAAGGAAGTGATGGCTCATCCGCCAAGTCGCGCCCAGCCTCCACTGTGGGCTACGACAGTCACGTTGTTACCTCGCAGCACCTGAATGACTCGGATACGGGCCCGAATCCGGGCGACACCAACAGTTTGAGTAATACCACAATGGTGGAGGAGAAGAACGGCACCGTGAAGGCAACACTAGAGGAAGACAGCGGTAACGCACCTTGCACCTGATTTTGCGGCGAATGTTTCCGTCAAGTCGACAGCAAAGCGGGGGATTTGACATGCATCAGAAACAATTATGTTTAAGAATGTGGAAGAGGTTTTTTTTGGCGCGTATTTAACTTTTTTTTCTGTTATATTTCTAAATAAAACGCAAGATGCAGTGAAATGCAGAAAATGTACCAATAATAATTTTTTTCATCAACTTTTTTTTGTTTACATGAAAGCTTGTATTTGTTCAATTGCTCCCATTATTTCCACACAAAATAATACTGAAATAAAACTAAGAAGCAACTATTGTGAAGAATAGAGACGACCTGACCAGCAGCTGGCGGGCCCCGAGTTCAAGAGCTATCTATATTTAAAGTCCTTATCTCTGTTTTTCCACTCCACAAGTGGGTCAGAGAAGAGGTGGTAGGATCAAAGTTATGACACAAACAAAGTCTAGTTTACACTCCACAAACAAAATAAGAGGAATTGCAACTCTAATACTCCACAAACTCCCCCCCCCCCCCCCCCAACAATGCACAGAGAAGCGTTTTGCTAGGCAGGAATCAGGCAGTTGAAGAGGAGGGAAGTGATTTATACTGTGTGGCTTCTCACAAGGGGATGAGAAAGCTAGAAGTGAAATATTCTCCACACGCGCGCACACACACGCGCACACACAACTTTTTTTGTGCGTCAAAGTGTCTAATGCCAGATAGTGGCTTGCACTTCCTGTGGTTTCTCGTAGGTGTGTGGAAAGGATTTTAAGTACAACAACACTTATTAATGCTTAGGATTTTTTTTTAAAACTGCAGTTGAAAGTGATCCAACATCCATGCAAGTTTTGATGATACTCCACTTTTCTGATTGGAAATAAGACTAGATAGATAATATAAATAGGTGTTGTATGATGCAACTTTTTGGTGCATTGAGATATACCTTAAAGCAGTGTTTTTCAACCTTTTTTGAGCCACGGCACATTTTTTACATTGGAAAAATCCCATGGCAAACCACCAACCCAAGATATTAGAAAATTACACTTTTTTGCCTAATAGTGACAATATAGTCACTTTCTATAGTAATTAATTTAGACTCACTCAGTGTGAAACCGTGGCTTGTTTAGATGCACAAAGCTGATAACCTGGGAGGAAAATAGGCTCACATTCCTTTTAAAGCACAGCCACTTCACAATGGATTGTTATTATTTTAGACCATCCATCCATCCATTTTCAATGCCCAATTAAGTGAAATTGGACATTGAAATCGGTCATTATCTCATGGTATATACACCTGTGTGCCACGGCACAGTGGTTGAAAAACACTGTGTTAAAGGAACATTTTTAAAACCCATTCAAATAAAACTAAAAAATTTCACATAGTTTAGCCAGAATATATTTATAGTTTTTTAGCCTCTTGCTCCTCTTGGTTCTTAATACAATGACAGTCTGATGTTCCCGGTGTGTTTTAAATTCCAATGCTTTGGTGCTGATGTTGCCCACTCCTACCTGCAGGTTCCAACATTGTCAATACCTCAGTGACGGCCACTCCGGAACCCAACGTGACGCAGCCGTCGCCTCCAAGTCCTCCGGCCGCGAGCAACACCTCGACCACTGGCGTCCCCCTCAACAGCTCCAGCACCGTCAATCAGCCAGACCACAGCGACCGGCTGAACGTCGCGGTGACCGCCGCGCCGTCCGCGAACGCATCCACCGACTCCGGCAATCACATGAAAGCGAACTTGTCCACCGAGGTGACGTCACCAGAGCCACCGAAGATGGAACCCACCACTGCCGCTGCCACCAATGCTAGCACCACTGTTCCCCCCGCCTCCTCGCCCGCTGCCACCACTAGCACAACTATCACCACCACCAAGAGCTCCACCACTCAGATCTCAGCCACGAAATCCGCATCACCAACACCTTTACATAGCACCTCGCAGACGATGGGACCCCATCAGGGTCAGACCACCGCCCGGCCCAGCAGCACCACCACTCAGGGCAAAGGTCACGCAGCCAGCCCCTCCCAGCTCAACGTCAACGGTGAGGACGGTAAGTCTTCAGTTTATCTTTTATCGCTCATCCTGTTTTTTTTTCAAGTACTTTTTCTTTTGTTTAGTTGAGTCAGTGCACGAGTACGGACAGAGCTGCAAGTGTGTCAGCTTAGCGACAAAAGCGTCGCTGTTCTTTGTTTCTCGCACAAGGCAGCCCAGCATAAACACACGCACACACGCACGCACACATACACGCTCCAACGTCTGCCTGAAGCTGCGCCGCCGCCGCGAATCACAATCAGGCCTCTGTTTTGGAAAAAGCAGCCACGGGACTCGGCGACTCAAGATTGATTTGCTTTCTTTCTCTGACCGTCTCGCACTCTGTCACTCTGCCCTCCGTGATTTATGCACCCATAGTTTATACATCTCCACTTAACCGCAGCCAAAGGACTTTTTTTGCGGGGATCGCAGGACTCCCTCCTCTGGTCAACCCTTCCTGCTTGAATATAGTTATTAACATATGAAGTTTCCTTCGGCTGCTAACCGCGGTGTTATTGGCCCGTGCTTTATTGGCAGCTCGCCTCTTTCCATTAGCCGCAGGAAGAAGAGGGAGGGCCTTTCGATGCGCCGCAGCTCTCACTTTCGGAGAGGCCGCCTTCGCAAAACAGCCTCCCGTAGCAACTTCCATATACAGACATGCAACACAAGACGCACAAATTCCTCCAGCGAAGGAAAAATTCCAAACACAGAGACTTAGCAGAATTCTCAAGAGCGAGGATGACGAACATTGTGAAACTAAAATATACAAGACTTTTTTTTTTCTTTTCTTTTGCACACGTTATAAAAACGTCATAGATCTTTATACAAATGAAGCCTCTTGCACAGCACAGGGATCATGTACATGTTGCCTCCCTTGTTTGACATTTCTGTATACAATCAGCACTCGACATGCTGCTGCTGCTGCTGGCTCTATATTTAGCTCTGGTAACGACTGTAAATAACCCCTGAAGAAGCTGTATTTCTTCTGTTTGCACCAGGTGAGGCTGAAGCAAAAGTTGACACTCTCGGAGAAAAATACTCCAGTGCCCAACACTCAATTCTTCATGACTTCTCCCAAATGAAAAAGTCATCAGTGAGAAATCTGTTAGGAATCGCATCCCGCAAAGCTCCACCTTTAGCACAATATTGTCTTCTTAATGATCAACATGCACGAGTCAGGGAACATGGACTAGTCTTAACCTTGTCTTGGCTCCATTCGACTGGATAAAAGAGTCTCTTTGGCCCCAAAAATGGACAGCCAGCACATCAGCTGACATGATATCATAACAGCTTGTAACACACACCAACTGGCTCTAAATGTCCAACTGAAAAACATACAGAAACGTCCACATTGTTCTTAGTATGCGGCCATATCTTCACTGCTCACAGTGGTTTTACTGATATTTGCTCTTTTGCTGTAGAAACATTTGCAGGCTAGACAGCTATTGTTCTTGTTATTGTTCTCCAAAATATAATCAGTAATTCACGCCACATTTTTTAAGTCCTAGTAAGACAGGATGGAAATGGGGCAATAAAAACACATTTTTGAGTGAAGGTCTGTTTATTTGAGCTGCCTTGTGTTTAAAGTGAGACAAAAGGCCTTCCTGTGTTTGTGTTCCAGCCAAGAAGATGCCCGATTCCCCGACATTAGACCCCCTGCTGGCCGCCCTGGTGTCGGCCTTCATCATCGCAGCTGTCATCATCATTCTCCTCCTTTTCCTCAAACTGCGCAAGAGGGGCAATCAACCTGAGTTTCGCAGACTGCAGGACCTGCCCATGGTGAGAGCAGCTCAACTCTTTCTACAACTCTTTTTTTAAATTATTATTGGTTTTGTCTGCACAGTTCAGGATGCTAAGTAGTGCACAACCAAGCCCAGTCTCTAAAATAGATGGGACTCGGTATAAAGACAATCTGCTCAGTGTTCTGCCTTTTGATGGCGCCGTCACAGTTGGAAACGGGGACAACATAAGACCTGGTTGGTTTTCAAAACCCTTCAGTAGCACTTGTTTTGAAATTGCTTCGCTTGAATTTTCCACAAGTAAACAACCGTGGCGGTGATTTCCCCGCCTGGCGGAAATCATGTTCTTATGTGCGCAAAGGAAACAGTGGTAACGTGACACAAAATTTAGCGAGTCGGCCTTGAAGCCAAAAAGGAAGACACAACACGACTGCTTTATCAATTATCTCAAAAGATTTTTCCAAATGACACGGAAACTAAATATTGAGGTTTACCAGAGCAGTTGATAACTCAGATAATGAACTCATTAACATAGGCTTTTTTGTGTTGTGACTCGCTCTTGTGATTGTGTTCTAGGACGACATGATGGAGGACACACCTTTGTCAATGTACAGCTACTGAAGGAGGTGGGATTGAGGTATTTTTGGCACCAAACTGCTCCCGGTGAAATCGCGCGGCCGCTCCGGCGGCCGTGAAAACCAAGCCTCTACCTGAATTAGTACCAAACAGATGGATTTCAGGGAAGTAGCAAACTGCAAATTTCCAAACTGCTCCCATGGAAGGACGCGGCTGAACCTGTGACGGACCACAAATAAAGAGATCAGCAATGTGGGGCTCATTATGGCTGCTCCGATCCGATCTGTGATGAGAGACTGCAAGCTTGAAATTTTCCTGTTGATCTTTCGGAGCATTGGGAGTCCTTTAATTTATTGTCTTTAGTTTGCCTGAATTGTCTGCGTGGATGATTCCCACCTGGACTCGGATTCAACTGGACTCTTACGAGGAGACGTCGGTCTCTTTTTCCCCACAACAAAAACACAGAATAGCTGATGATAATAAAAAAAAGGGGGGTCTGGGTGACAATGTAATTATTCCATTAGCGACAGAACAAATGGCCTTCTTATCGTGTTAAAGAGTTTGCACTTTACTTCCTTGCAGGTAAAAGAAAAAGAAAATTGAGAAATATTTTGTTTTTTACATATATATGAGGAAGCAGTGTGTGCAGGCATTGATTTATGTGTTTGTGTGTGCGGTGGGTTCAATCGGATTTTTTCAGTTTTTGTCAGTCTGCCTGCAACTTTTTTGCCCCTTTGTTTAAAAATCCATTGCATTGTGTGTTGTTGTATTTCTCCCCCGGTGGGTCTACAGTCTGAGGCCTTACACAGTACAGCAGCAACTCCCCCTTATCTTGCTGCGTCGATCAATGCAGATTTTACCAGGCGTGTCTTTTGTCTAAGTCACACGCCCCCGGGGTCCAGGCAGCTGCAGCGACTTGCCTGAGTTTGAAGACCCAGCCTGGTGTATAATGCTTATCGTCGTTCCAACTCGATCATTCAGCGAAAGGCCAGGAGAGACTGTCGACGGCGGTCTCGCACAGTGTTAGCTTTGTCCTGTCTATTGTAAATACTACTGATGATTACATCGTGCAGACGAAGTGGCTGAAAACTCTTGATCTTTGTGACGCGAGTCACTGCAGAACGTGTGCAGGTTCCAACAAGACGGAGCCTTCCGTTTTGTAATGTTGTTCGTATATGGAGCAGAATGCTTGTGAAAGTGAAAATTCCCTTGAGAGCGGACGGCTGCGTTTTGCATAATTTAATTTTTCTGTCAGATAATAGATATTACAAAACACAAAATTGTCTCAGTGAAGGTAGTCGGGGTTAGTCGAGCCCCTATGTTGGGTACCAGGCTGGCCTTTTCCTCCTGTCGTACCTCATCAGTTCATTCAGTTTTGACACCCAATGCATCTGTTTTTTCTTAAGAAAACTACAACTATATTGAAGCTCAATCAATGCTAATTACTGGACTTTTTTTTAATTTTATTAAAGATATCTTAAAGCCCGTTCAGTTTTCTCCACGTTTGATATCTGTGATTTGCAGGCTGCCCTAAGACAAGACCAGCACTGTGAAAGAAGCAAACGTACACACAGAAAAAAAGTGAATGTGCTTTCTTTCAGCAGGCTTTTATTGGTGCGGACAGCGCAGAAAGCATTTTCTTTACAATGAATGAATCAAGCACAAATGAGCAAAAAAATAAGAGGAAGAAGGCTGTGATTCATGAGTCATGATGTGGCCACAATGAGAAAATAAAGGCGGCCGTTCACTGGATTTCTCTTTACAAAAATACCAGCTGTACAAAGAGATTGTGTTCGAGACGGATTGGAATAAAAATACAAACCTTCAGCTCTGTGCCATCCTCTGTGGGGTCTGTCATTAGAAAAATCGAGACTTGAAATGAGTCTGTGGTCGAATTGGACATCCGAACCCACACCCACCCACCCACCTAAACCCCCTGAGATGCCTGTCAGCCTGCCCGGCGCTATGCAGCGGGGGCGTTTGGATGCCAAACCAAGGCACAGCGTGAGTCATGTCACATGACTTGGCAGCGCCGAAGGACTTCTGAGCTTTGGCAATACCCCGATAACGCTCATTGATTTTTTTGTTTTTCTCTTCCACTTCTTCTGTAACCTTAGCCACACTGCCAGGAACCTAAACCTCATCCCTCATCAGACTGCTGCTGGATCCAAGAGTGCATTAAGCCATGCCCAACAACCCATTAAAAAGCCATTACAGTGCCACGCTGAAAGGCTGCAGCTGATGCCTAACTTGCCATCAATGCGGCCTAAGTTTCAAAAATAATTCCCAAATGCATAGATAACTTTCGGGTGTGGCATATTGACACAATGAAGAAAAAAAGAGAGTGCTGTCAGTGCATCACTGGAAAGGTCGGAAGAGTAAATTTACAACCAAAGTGTACAGTGTCCAAATGTCAAAATATATTAAATCAATCAGCCAACTTTTATTAAAGTGCCAAATCACATCCAAAGGCGTCTCAAAGTGTTTTGTAAATTATTATTATAAGATCCCTTATGTATATTTCATGGATAATTCAACATAACACTGTTTGTTTTTTAATAGTGGGCATAGACGTATAGCAAAGTAATAATGGACTATATTAAAGTAAAGACAATTACTTTTACGCTAAACAGTTCCTGTGCAGCCGTGCACAAACATGAATGCGTGGCTGGCTAATCCAGTCAACAAGAAGCTGGAGGGCAACACGCCCTTTTTGCCCTGGATGGCATAATGGCACTTGTTCTGTGAATACAAAGATTATTTTTCTCCCCCTATTGTCTATTCAGCTGAGTTTTGTGTTAAGATCCTTTAAGTTTTCTGCCTGAACCAAAACTCTGGTGATTGAACAGGCCAAAGACAACAGCAGCCATGATTTATCATGACGGCTTATTTAGACTCAGAATAGACCAAATGAGAGGGTTTCTTCCATTCTGGAGAATGAAAACCTTCCCAGCAGGTTTATCCAGTGGAAACCTTGAGGACTCGGGCTGAATACAAAAAGCTGCTTTGCTCTCACGGTGCCCGACGATCTGCCGTCATTAAAAACCCGTTTTCTGCAAGAAGAACTCTCATGAGAATTTGGGGCTTTTTTTTCTGAACAGCTGCCCATCTCCTCCATTTGCTCCCAGCGTTCTGCCCGTCTGTGCATGTGGAGGCAGTTAACTGCAGATCATTTCAAACGCACTCTGCGGCTATCGCTGCTCTCAGCAGATTGTACGCTCCTGAAATGTCTTTAGTCTGGCGCAGATGTCAACGGCCAGCCGGAGCAGAAACAAGGCTTTAATGAATAGTGTTCCATGCAGTGATCAAAGCCACAGCGAAAGGTCTGGATCTTCTGGTGGTTTGTCTCGGAGTGCCGTGGTTAAAAAGTGGGTGTGTCACATGGGACGGCAGTCTGAGCAGTAATGAGAGCAACGACTGAAAATCAATTTGAATAACAGAAGAAAATGAAAAAAGAGAGTCAGGATTAGACCGTTAACCACTGCAGCATCTTCTCGATTTGTTTTGAGGCGTTTTTAAAAAATAGCATGAGTCACAGTTTCACGTTTAACATTAATAACACGAAGTAGGTGGAGTTGATTATACAAGTATGTGTTTCCGTTGCCATGTTTTGGCAACTTTTGTTTACTTTAACCTGGCAGTACAGGAAACCATACAGTTTGCGACATCATTCTTCTTTCTGCTTTAGTTCTTAGAACAGTGACAATAAAGCACAACTAGTCCACTACAGGCTGGTAAACTGAGAGAGTAAAAAAAACACTTTAAATTTGAAGACACCAATGCTACTGCGTTAGAGATCATTAAGACTCAGGTCTGATCCAAAATCTGGGTTCAAAACATCAAGGAGGCGGCTGTTGGCGTCGTCGTCGTCGTCATCCAGATCGGATCCAGAAACAGCGAAGTCGCTTTGTCTCGACTGCCTGCCCAGATGTGCTCGCGGCCGCTGATGAAGAGCTGGCAGAGACACAGAGCGGAGAGCAGAACCACCGGTTGGTTACTCTGTTTGTCTCCTTGTGTGATTACACAGGAAGACGTGCAAATGCTTTTCCATAACAACCAAGTGTGTGTGTGTGTGTGTGTGTGTGTGTGCGTGTGTGTGTGTGTGTGTGTGTGTTTGTGTGTACAATTGTCAAATTAGCAGCACTTTATTGGCCCAAATCACTCTGGGAAACAGTTAGCGCTGATCGTAATCTCTTCCCAGAACACAGACCTTGTGTTACAGTAAATCTCAGGGGCGAGCAGCGCACACATGTGGCTGCACACCAAGTTTCCCAAGAACACGGCTCGCTTTGCCGAGACTCTCGGAGAGGAAATGGCAGCTTTACTGCTTGATCTGCCAATGGAAGAGCACAGCGTGTTTGCAGAAGAGCGGCCGTCCTCTCCCGTGTGATTCCCGCAAACATTTCAGAGAATGTGAAAAAAACGCCCGCTTGAATATCAAATCGTAAAGCTGAACTCTCCCTTTTGATGACCGTCGTGCTGACATGGCAGGCACAGATCGGCGCTCCCCCGACGCCTCGGCAGAAACACTGGACTGCAGCAGAGCAAGGGCAGAGCCAGATGTGTGGGGGAGGGACGGGAAGGGGAAAACTACACGTCCCATCTTGCTTTAGCTGTCATCAGCCTGTGCCCATCTGGTGCTCTGTGTAAATAATCTCTCTTTCTCAGCCGGTAAGCATGGGATCCGGTTGTAAAAAAAGAAAACAACCCAACTCTAATCTTGTCTACGTGACGAGTTAGAAACAGTGACACAACGGTAAAACACGTCAGACTTATGACTCAGCACGACCACAGAGCTCGGGCTGCTTCGAGAGCAGCAGCGCTTTGACAGTCAGGAGATGATGTTCACGCTCACCACGATCTCTGTCATCCAGCCAGGACAGCTCATCTGAGCTAATCTCGTCCAGGCTCGGGGTCGGGCTCAAGTCTTCGGAGTCAGAGTCGACCGCTTCCGCTCTGACGTCGCCACCACCGCCACTCAGAGGAAGTGGTGAGCTCCCTGAGTGAATGAAAATGGTGGAAAAAAACATTGTTAAAGAGCTCAATTCTACAATGTTTGTGTGTGTGTGTGCGCGTGCGTGTGGAGGTGGACCTGCCTGGTGTTTGCTCCCATTTCTGCAGGAGACGTTTTCTGCCGTCTTCCTTCAGCTCCGATACGACTGTTCTGTCATTTACAGAAACAACTTAATTACAAAAGACCCACAAAAAAAATTAACTAGCACACTGACGAGAAGGCGCACAAAACTGACGCGACAGGACACACGTACCTGATCCTGCGGACCTCCTCTTGTGTGCGAGAATACTGAGACACGGTGTTCGCCAGCTGAGTACAGTGGGTCCTGTAGCTCTCCGCCAGCTCCTCCAGAGTCTGGACGCCAGAAAGTCAAGTTAAACAAAGCAAACGCCAATTAGATATGATAATGGATATTTCTGGTGTCAAAATTGCGATATTGATGTCAAAAAACACTTTTTGGGTTGTGATTGTTTTTTCGATAAATAAAAATCACAAGGCACACGTGGCCGTTAATATAGCGTTCCGAGCTACTTGCGCCACACAACCAGGCTCGACAAGACTTCTGTGTACCTTGCAGCTGCGCTCATAGTGCCTGCTGGTCTCTCTGGCCTCCGCCTGCAGGACAGACACGTCCTCCTCTTGCCTCTCTGTGAGGAGGTGAGCAGAAGAGCAGACGTCAACAAACACCGTGCACGCCTCGCCGTCGTGGGGGGAAACGCTGGAGCTTCGGGGTGCATCTGTGCAGCATCAAGCAACAGGCTCGATGTGCGAAGGTGCGTGCGGCTCACTTAGCAGCGTCCTCAGCTGGCTGACGTCACTCCGCAGGTGTTCCAGCTCCTCCCTGCACAGCTTTGAGCCAAAACTGTGAGAAAGGAAACAAAACCGTCAGATGGCACGGCGCTGTGACGCAGACTTTTTTTTGTTTCCTCAAAGCGGCCGAGATGTGAAGCTGGACCTTCACCAGTTCAGTCAGCAGTTCCCCGCCAAAGCCCCATCCCCGTCGCACCTCTCCTCCAGGTTGCCTAGCGACATTGCTGTGGTGATGTGTCCCCGCAGACTGCTCAGTTCACGTCCAACTTCCCGCTTCCAGTTCTCCATACGTCTCTCTGTTCCCGGACCTTGACTCAGCTCGTGCCGGTCTCTGTCCCTCTCCCGCAGCCTGTTCACCTCCTCTGTAAAAGAGGGAAAAAGGGAAACAAAAAAAAACAAAAAACAAAGCCCAGATTTAAATAATCAAGATTCAGATGCATTTGCAGCCATGTGAACTAAATCAAATCATTTATAATTCTCGTCAATTAGATGCATATCATCCCTTGGATGTTTTTCAGGCAGCAGAACAGAGAGCTTCATCCTCAACTGAACTTCAAACAGTGGCAAGGCAGCCCGTGTACAATTGTGTTTTCATGTGGTAAGACGTGGCGACACGGTATTTTAGTCTTTGCCACTGTGGCCTCACAGCAAGAGGGTCTCAGGTTCGAGCCGCCGGGGCTTTTTTGTGCCGAGTTTGCCTTTTCTGGGTTCTCCAGCTTCCTCCCACAGTCCAAAAAGATGCGCATGAGGCACACTAGGAACTAGGAACTGTAAATTGGCCGTAGGAGTGAGTGTGTACGGTTGTTTGTCTTTCTATGTGGCCCTGCCATCAACTGGCGACTTGTCCGGGGTGTGACCCCGCCTTCCACCGAAGACAGCTGGGACTGAATTCAGCACTCGGCGGTAATAGAAAATAGATTGACGGATGGTTGGTTTGATCTGTTGAAGCTTCTTCGCCAAACCAGTGTGCACACGGTGTGCAACAAAAGCCACAGCAGACAAAGGAGAAAGAGTGTGGTAAGACACTCTTGAGACACACACATTGAGACATATAGATTTACCTGCACACCCACACACATTGTGCAAACAATTTCTGCAAAACATTCTACTGGCTGCATCAGCACCCAGCCTTGTTTGCTTAAATCAGCTATGTACTATATGCTGTATCTGTTACAATTTAATAGTGTTGTATTAAAGAATATAGGAACTGAATTTTATGAACTGCAAATGAATGGCATCAACTAATAACTGGAAATTGCAACAAAACATCTGAGCAAACCAAACTATTCCACATATTGAGTCAGGCCTGTGGTGAATCTGACGTAAAAAGAATAGAAAAAAAAACATTAATGAAGATGTGTTGTTGATGCAGTGACCCAGCAAAAGTTTAAACACTAGAGTGGCTGATTGATTACCTTGCAGGATCTGGATTTGACATTTCTGAGACCGCCGCTCCTTCTCGACATCATGGAGTCTCTGCGTGAGAGACTCGATTGTCTGTGAAAACAAAAAGGGAAAAAAAGAACTTTAGTGCTTAGTAGCTCTACAGTGTATCCACAACTGAGACACCAAATACTGGGACTAGCACACCTGGCTTTTGTAAACAAATAATAATGGCGCACCTGGCTCTGTATCTGAAGCTGAGACTGGATCACAGCCAGGTGGGCGCACTGAACACCCGGGGAGAGCGACGTGGAGGACTGTCTGGCGGCCGGGAAGGTGGGATGGTTTAGTTGTGACTCATTGATCCTCTCCCCCACAGCAAACAAATCTGCAGAGTATTGTAATCACAAGAGAGGGCTGATGACAAGAAGGTCGAAAAACAAATTCCAGCAATCACTTCAAACCACTGGCACCCTATCAGCACAGGGCGAAAGTCACATAAACACACAGTTTTGTTTCAAATACTTTGACTAACAAGCACTTTACCCACCGTCTCCTTCCGCAGATTTCTCAGGCAACTTCAGTCTCTCCTGAGGACATGGCAAAAACATCATGTCACAATTTTCAAAACTAGTACAAAACAATTTAAAAAACAAACAAACAAACAAACAAAAAAATCAAGAAAATCGGCCGGTTATAGATGTTATGGAGCAATACTGCCATCTACAGATGAGGTAAATAATGACAAGACACAGAAAACTCATCTCTCTGCTGGTTTTATACAAACACGCTTCTTTTCAGAGACACTTTTGGACTTTAAACCTATGGTCATGTTTACTTGAAACAACGAAACTTTATATAAAGCAGCAACACTGAAAAATGAACTCACCTTTATCTTTGCGAGGCTGCCTTCTGTCCCGGACAGGATAGTGCTCAGCTGGTTACACCAACTCATGTCCGACACCTAACTTTAAATAAATAAATAAATAAATAAATAAATAAATAAATGAATGAATGAATGAATGAATGAATGAATGAATGAATATGAATGAATGAATGAATGAATGAATGATGAATGAAAAATAAAATAAAATAAAATAAAAAAGGTTCGGTCGTTAGGTTTTGTCAGTTACAAGAAAGTGTAATTTCTTCGACCAAAAACACTATAGCCGTGTTGTTTTGCGGTTAAATGACATGAGAATCAGCGGTCAGATAATGGCAAGTAACCTGATCGGAATGGAATCTGGAACCGAACCTGGACTCGTGTGGTCGTTCACTGCGGTAATAAACAAAACCGACACCTTGAAGGAGATTAAATTACCACTGCGAGTGACAAGCTGCCTCTGATAGAAAATCGGTAAGACAAAGTACCACAACATGCTCCTTATCTGATAAGGCGAACAGCTTATCTAAAATGTGGGTGTGATCGCAAGATGTTCGAGTATAAAGCTATGGAAATATTGAGCATTTGCCGTTCGGACAAACGCAACGGCAGATGCTCAGCTAGTTTTAGTTAGCAACACTTGGTGGTGCCTTCTTCCCTGCGCATCTTTGCTGTAGCCGACTCCTCTAGCACTGCAAACACTGTGTCAAGTTGCCGTGAACAACGGAACATGTTTGTAGGGAGAGCTGTTGTTATTATTTTCGCTGGGTAATAATATACTCACAGTGGGGACAGCAGGACGGCAACGCAACAGTTTTTAAATCCCGAAGCATCTGATGGCAACGTGATGACGTCAGGCGAGGCTTTCTGGGTACTGTAGTAAAATGGCTGGCTACGATACCGTCAGATTTCTGAAGTTGTTGGGATTTTTTTTCTTTTTTTTTTTTTGC
The DNA here is from genome assembly GCF_046127955.1 of Nelusetta ayraudi. NCBI lineage: Eukaryota > Metazoa > Chordata > Actinopteri > Tetraodontiformes > Monacanthidae > Nelusetta > Nelusetta ayraudi. The sequence goes on along the minus strand of NW_027466109.1, from coordinate 1,556,109 downwards.
ACCATATTCAAATTTATTATAATCCAGAGTAAAACTGTGCATATTTTCCTGATAATGTAATATATCACAATATTAATACGACATGACAAAAAAAATGAACAAGCGACATCGACTTTGCCGCATACAACTCTGACGCCCATTCATTCGGTGAACTCCATATCCCATAATCCGCTGGTTTGCGTTGTGAGCGCAACCATGGCGGCTCCAGCAAACGAAGTGCAATGGACAACAGGATCTCTTGAGAGTTGTTTAACAAAATTTGGATTTGAGGTGTACCCATTAAAGGTATCGTGGCAGCAATTTAAACCAAATGGACGACTCTATCAGCAGTGTGTTCGATTCAACCGTATGTTATTAGTTAACTAACAGTAACAGTAGAACAGTAGAAAGTTGCACCATAGCACTGTTAAGTACGTCGTGTATTATACATCCATGTGTGGCAAGGCGCAGAGGGCGCGGGCGGCTTCGAACCCCAGACTCCCGGGTTATAGCCATGCGCGCTTAACCATTCGGCCAATTAGCCAGGGTACATGATCTATTGGAGGCATAGTGACAGGACCGCCACTGTCACACGTGTTTTAATTGTTTTTCCCATGAGGTAAAATCCCACGCTTGTAATATAAATAAATATACACACTTCCCCGCCCGCTGCATGGTAACCTTCTGGAATGTCCTTTAGAAAGTCTCCTTTTTGACATTGACCTTTTTTCATTCAAACTTTGCGTCTCCTCAGGTTGGCTGGTATAACTCCATGCTGCCTGCCACTTTGCACCTGCCGTACCAAGATGACTGCCTGGCCGTCGTCGTCCTCAGCACCCCTTCCATGTTTGAAGAAGCCTTTCTGCCCTTCATGGAGGAGAATGGTTGCCAGGGCCTGACAGATCCGATAGATCAGTGCGTCAGGCATCATATGTCCGCTGCTGTTGAAAAGGTGAGTCTGTGGTGCCCCAACAACAGAGCAGCGCTCGATGATTTCTGCATCTATTAAACGGTTTATTCCGTCTAACGCACACATTGATGCTGTTGGTTGTCCAGAAGTTGCAAAGTACACCATGATTGGCCTCATGTGGCATCACTTCACCTTCACCTAGTTGATGGAACTATTTTCCCCCACTGTGTAGTGTTTTCCAGGACAGGATGTGGATGTCAGGTACGACTTTGAGCTGTTCCCCAACAGGAAGCCAAAGTTCTTGGCCCAGACTGCTGCCCACGTGTCTGGTGGTGCATTCTACTATCAACAGTCGAACGTTGAAGACCATCCCTGGACTAAAAAAGTATGTCATGCATTCATTAAAATGTTACAAATATACAGCGTGTGTTTCTTAAACTCTCTTTCTGTCTTCCTACTCCTCCAATACTAGATGTTTGGAGTGTGCGTGCATCCGAGGTTCGGGGGCTGGTTTGCCATCAGAGCCCTGATGGTGTTTAGAGGCGTGACGGTCGGCTCCGAGATGGTTCAGCCTCTCCCTCCAGACTGCGTCCCTACCAGAGAGGACAGAATACATTTGCTGGAGGCTTTCAACTACCACTGGCAGGTACTGGACCATGGTGCGCAGATGCTAGGGATGCCAAACCGTTTGATGCTAGGCACTGCTGCACAGGTGACCTTTAGATGAGAGACACACCGCCTGAGAGGGTCTGCTTGTGTGTCATTCGTCGCCACCTGGAGCGACTTCCAGGTGTTTGTTAGATCTGTGAGATGAACTGATAGTAGAATGGTTGCTTGTTCCATAATTCATATACATATATAAATGCATTGTAATTTTAAAGTAAGCCGAAACCAAGACATTTTAATCCTAAGAAAACAGAACATATCTATGTGTTACCTTCACTGTCTGTTCAAAACATTTCTTGTGTCAAAGACAATTCAATACATTTCTGGCAGCTGGTTAATTGTATTTGAATTAAAGACAACTAAACTTGTTTTGTGTCCGCAGGACTGGAGCTACAGAGACATCATTCCTCCTGTCCAGACCTACTCTCTGAAACAAAGAGACTACTTTGCAACACTTCCTGCTCGGCGCTTTGATCTACTCGAATCTTGGGGATTTCTGGCAAAGGAGAAGGATCAGGCTGCTGAGGGCTTGGACTCAGATCACCACCTTAATGGGCATGGCTGAGAGAAACAGAATGGAAAAAAAGCCTCAGGGAGAGTTTTGCCCACTTTCCCTGTAGACAAACCGATGCTGCTCGTAAAAAGCCTTGAGTAACCTTTTGATGAACCCACATTGGGATGCTGGTCTATTGCTATTAAGCTTTTGGGGGAAATCTGTTTTAAGGTTGTTACACTTTCTGTTGTCTTGCAGAACGATGTTGTGCTTTGCACTCCAGGGGCCAAATGCTGATTGTTAGCAGGTCGACCGGCATTTAAAAAAAAAACCCTCCGTCAACCCTCTAATTTCAGTGGGAAAGCAGCTTATTATTGATATTTTTTGATGACTCTTTATACTGCTGTCAAAGGTTTGACATGCAAAATGCACAATTTTCTAAAAGTCACAAGTTTAGCGGACTTCACTCCTTCAGTACTCTGTAAACAGATGGCTAAATATGTTTGTTTTTTTTGAAGATCTTTAAAGGTTTGTGGAAAAATGAGTCCTTGTTTGATTTCTGCGTGCGCAAAAATGAACACTACAATGCATGGAGAGCTAAAATGCTGCTGTTAATTGTTTTACCGCGGTGCGTGGTTCTGTCCTCTCTGTCACTACATCCTGGTCATCTGACAATGCAGGAATAAAGGCTCTCGTATGTGTCGACCCATTGTGTTTCGGTGTCCCACAAATTTCTGTTGTCGAACTTGTGTCGTCCATTTTGTCCGTCTTTGAGCTCTATTGTGCTGTCCATCAGTCCTCTAGTTGACCTGACACTGAGCCCGATGCATTATAGATGCCAGCTCCCGGCCACCTACACTCTTGTGCAGCCTCCTGACAGACATGACTACTTTCAACTGTGACTGACCCTGCGGTGCTGCTGCAGCGTCACCTCGGACAGCAGCCCAACTCCGGACACAGGCACCTTTACTGCTGCGCTTTATTTTTTTTCTTCTTTTCACCCTCAAACTGAAAAATTAACACCCGAAAGCTGCGCTAAATAACAAGGCAGTGGGTGGTTTGACTGTTTCACAGTCTGCAAGGGCAACGAACACGGTTGTATCAGCAGTTCTGCATGGGGAAAAAGTGCACGCAGGTCAGAAATATCGCTGCACCTCTAGATGTCCCTGTTCTCTCAGAAACCCAGAGTCAGGTGGCGTCGCGGTTGAACTCCGAGGCACCGACAAAACCTCAAACTCTCGCTGGAGTCGAGAGCAGACTGCAGGTAACTGGCTCCGCATTATGAATTCTCCAATCTACCCACTGAAAGCAGCCTCGTGTGGGTTATGTAACTGATCTTGCATTGATATAATTTTTGCATCGGCTGTCTGGCTGCTGCCTGCGCCCAGTGGGACTTTTTCCCCCACCGAGGTGTCTATTGCTTCGCCTTCTCACGCAGCACCCCCTCCCTTCCTCCCCGCACCCCTTCTCTCTCTCTCTCTCTCTCTCTCTCTCTCTCTCGCTCCCACTGCGTCCCTCTCCTCACCCCATTCTCCCTCCCATTTTACTCTATCTGTGTACTGAATCAGCATTTCAGAGCAGTATGCCGCAGGCCTGCAGAGAGGCAGTCCATGGACTTAATTGTGCTCCCTCAGATACACAATCCACCTCCAATTTGCTTCCCCTTTTCTCTCTGTCACTCCATAAAGTGGCTTATTTCAGCGGCAGTGAAGGCCTGTCAGCGCCACAAGCCTAAATTATTAATAATTCTTAATTTCCCACCAGCGTTTATATGAAATTGGACAGTTACATGCAGATTTAGGTCCTAAAAGCAGAACTGCGTAAATAAAAGATGGTTTACTGAACCTCGTTGTGCAAAGCTTGACTGTGTCCTAAACATAAACCTTTGCAAGCAAAATGAACAGTAAATAAAGTGAGGCAATGGAGAAAGTTTTTTACTTTTCATTTTCATTGGTTGTTTTTTGCATCTCTGCGTCACTGCTTTGGCATCTCTTTGGAAATAAAAGCATGTTTTTTTTTTTGCATGAATCTGACACCTGATTTGGCCTTCGCCCAAAGACGGTTGGGATTGGCTGCAGCAGCGACCTGCAGGGGAAGCACTTGTAATAAATGTCACCAAACAAAGCGAATGTGGCACCTTTAGGGGGCGGCCGGCTAACAGTTCCTCTGGGTTTTGCTGCAGGTTTTGTCCCCCGAGGGCACCGAAGCGTGACCCACCCAACTGTAGCTGGGAGAGCTGTGCTGCACTGCACTGCACTGCACTCCCCCTGCTGAACATTTAGGTTGCATGTCAGAGAAACAGAGCAATAAGGCGGAAGAAGTCAGGGAGAGTGATAAAAGGGGATGCCCCGAATGATTCAGCTCCCCACCCTCCCCTTTTTCCCCCTCTCGGTTTGATGTCCTGCAGGACTCTGTGGTGCAGCAGTGCTGCTGCCGAGCTCTGTTTGTTTGTTTGTTTGCTTATTCATTTATTTGCTAGTTCTGTCTGTTGGAAAAATAATAGACTTTAAATCATAGACCATTTCACATTCAACATTCTTCTGCATGGTGATGTGCAAAATTATTCTTTTAGTCTTTGGATTTTTCTGATATTTTGCCAAATCTTCAATATATCACAGTAGGAACTTATCTCCCTGCAAAGGCTTTTTAATCTAATAACAATGAAAAAAAAAATAACACTGCATAGATGCTTCTCATAAAATACAAAGTTAGCGTCATCCAAAATGTATATGCTGGATGATACGGGCTTGAGGTTGACTGGCTGCTGCAAAATAACTAAAAAAAATCCAAAACCTGGACCTAAGTGATGACAAAAAAATTCTCACAAAAACGAGAATAATCAGGCACTGACATAGTTGCAGGCAGAAAGAGAGACAGACAGAGAAAGAGAGAGAGAGAGAGAGAGAGAGAGGGAGAGAGAGAGGGAGAGAAAAGAAGAGAACGAGATAGAGGGAAAAAAGGGACGAGTGGTGTTTCATGAGTTGTGGATCAGTGAAGCGGCGTTATCCGCCCACAGACATCAGTTAACAAGGAGAGAGGGGAAAGGCCAGCAGCACAGCAGAAACAGAGGAGGAACTGAGTGGGGAGAGAAAGAGAGAAACAGCCAGAGAATATTTGATTTAATATGCGACTGCAAGTGTTAAAATAAAGTGAAAATGTGACTGAATTAATAAGATACGTGATAAAGACCTGTGTAAAAAAAACAAAAACAAAAAAGAACTCAACATTGCTTTTTCTGTTCTTACTCTGACACAAAGTTTTGCAGTTTTTCTTTCACCACGCTTCTTTCTTTACTCTGCACGTGTGTTTCCAGGGGTTTAATACTTTTTTTTTTTCTGAAACCTTCTACTTATCTTTTCTCTTGGATTTGCATAATTAACAAGACCTCTCACCTCAAAATTCTGCCTACGGTTAGAATTCCCTCTTGCACCATCCGGAGCATGCAGGAGGCCAAGTGATGGAACTGTGAGCGGTCACTTCAGGACAGCGGCGTCTGGTGGGAAACAGGAGCGTTTATCAGGTAGAGTTCTGCAGGATGAACTTATGATTGGGCCTTTTGAAATCAAGGACATCATCGGAAGTCCTGCATCATCACCAAGATATATACTAAATTTTCAGGAAGACAGACCAAACCAATATAATGAATCCTGCGCTTGAAATTTCTTTAGCATTGAAGACTGCATGCAAGCTAAGATTTAATTCACTATACTTGCAGTAATGGTGCAACAACCTCTTGGCTGCAAGATCCAGAGTGTCTCAATATATCAACATCTTCCACATTGGTGAACTAAGTGTTCTGGTGATTTCCATGTAAAGTCATTATTTGACACATTATTGTGCTTCTGAATCTGGAAAGAGCTGCTCCTGGCCCTCTCAGGAGGACGTTCACCTGACTCCCCAACGTCTCCGCCGTGAACCGCCGGCTTGAAAGAGCAGCGTGACAGACAGGAGAGCAGGATTAGCATAAGATAAGGTTTCCATTACATAATACCAGCTTTCAGATTAGCTTCATTTTCCCGAGAAGGCGACACCTTGAGAGGAACCGCCTTGTCACAAAAGACATCTAGCGGACAGGCCGCCTTATCGGACCCTGCCGGCCACTTTTGTTTCCTCTGGTTTTGCAAGGTAACACAGAAAGTTCCCGTCAAGGAAGAGGATGCTTTAGAGGAGCAAGTTACAACCTGTGTGGTTTACTGAGGTCTGTGACTTTGGGGGCACAGGTGATGAGAGCAATTAGTAGAAGAAAAGAGTGTGTCAAAATTGATCCAAGTAGCAAAACTCTTGAGATCAGATACAATCTGATATCAGAAAGTGTTTTTTAACTGTGCTATGGAAGGACTGTGATTAAAACCCTCCCTTGTGCAACCAAATCCGTGGATTCAATATTTCATTCATTATTTGGAGACCTGCCCTTTTTTTGTACTCTCTTTAATGGGGGTACATTAAACTGACCATCGAGCCTGAAAATAATGAATAAGCTCATAATGATGATTGGAAATAACTCCTGCCGAAACGTCCAACTTGCCCAAAACCCTGGGTGCTAACATCTGCCCAAACACATCAAAATGTTAATTTATTGCTTAGTTTCTGAGAAATGAAACACTGACGGGGGCTTCTTGTTACTTCCTGCCTCCGAGTGAATGATTGCACTGCACAGTCAGACCTGCCATCCCCTTGGATTCGAGCTAAAGGCTCCTATATGCTCCCGCAGCGCGGGCTAATTTATAGCTATGCATTAAGTATTACATCACAGCCGTCGATGAGCCCAAACTAAATCTGCCACTTATGTCAGATTAGGTGCTCTGGCTTTAAGCCACATCCTCCTCCTGGGTTTGTTCTTGGTGTGTTGCTCTTTCATTCGCTGCGTTTTTCTGCTCTCGCTTGGGCGACGATTCCTGGGGGAGACGCTTGATCACAGAGCTGCTCATCTCACCTACAGCTTGACAAAAGCAGAGGGGTTCGTTGTGTGTCGTTACTACTGTCTCTGTTTCCGAGTAGGTATGAGTGGACCCGACACAAGTGTCTTGCATAAATGCACACCTATGTCAACGCTGACGAAGGGACTGTTTAACTCTGGCATGGCTCGTCTGCTGCACATAAACAGCTTTATTGATTTAATGTCTGTAACATTAAAAGAGATCTGTTGCCTTTAAACGGGGAAGAAAATACATGTTGCTTTTCATTCTTTTCCGATGAAGTCATAAAAAAATTAATCACAATATTGCTCTGAGCGAGGGGTCTGTTTTAATCTGGTAGAAGAAAGACATGAGATCAAGTGGGGCTTCAGAAAAGAAGACTTAACATTAACAGTCATAGCAATGTGTTTTCTAAAAAAAAAAAAAAAAAGCATCCAAGCAGAGTGAAGGCGAGAGCTTATTTTTCAGAAGTATTAAGAGCTGTTTGTCAGGGAATCGCCCACATCATTACAGATCTTGCATTTTCCTATTGCAGTGCTGCGGTTTTCTGCAGGTTTTTTTTTTTAACTGCAGATACTTCCTAATGCACTTCTCACATTTCTCATCTCCCTTCTGTGCATCGCAGCCACAGCGAGCGTGCAGCTCACCTTATAGAGAGATAGAGATGCGCACGTGCGCGCTGTTAAGTGCGTTTTAAATCCCCCTGAAATGAAGTAAGTACCTCTCCTGCGGGCGGCTTGACACGGTGCAACGACTGAGTCGGTTCGGGCCCCCTCAGGATGCGTATAATCTGGTCCGAGATGGCGGTTTTAGTGGTGGCATTAGAGTGAAAAACGGCTGGTAATGGAGAGGGTCAGAGGTCGGAGTGCTGCCGCCTGAGAAGAAAACGCTAAAATATTCACAGGCTGATGGTGGAAATCCACCCCCGGAGAAGGCGAGACGAGGCGGAGGCCTCTGATTTCAGACCCTGGAGCAGCCCGGCGAACCCGACATCCACGGCTCACAGCCGATAGGTGTTAACGGGAGAACGGACAAATTCATTAAGCTCAGATTGACCTGCTGTGACGCGCAATTTAGTTCCAGTCGGGCACCATCGGGACAGAGGGAATTAGCATTTTAAATTGGGACAATTATAGGCCGGTCCTTGTGTGTCCTCGTGCGCGGGTGTGCATGTCCACGTATGTGTATGTGTGTGTGTGCGAGTGCGTGTGTCTCGGGTGTGTTAATGGCAACGCACTCTCTTTCAACTCGTTTCCTCGAGTAAAAACTCCGCAGCCGTGGTTTTTAGCTCGCTTAAAAAAAAAAAATAAAAAAAAAAAACATGGACACAACACGGCGCTCTCCTCCCACGCCTCGGCGCTCTCCGTCTAAATAGAGGCGCTGGTGCCGATCACAGCTGGAGAGAGCACTTCAGTGTGACTCCGCACTGGAATACACTCTGGCCCCACTCCTACATTTAGCTGACGGGGTTCGGCGAAACGGTTTGCTTGGCACAAGCGGCAAAATCGCAGCTTGTCTCCGATACGATGATTCTCGCAGCTGGACTGTGGACACGTGGGCGTTTTGGAAGCGGTGGCTCATCCCAGATAGGCAGATGTATAACTCGTACTGGGTATCCGTCCGGGGGGAAATATAAAGCTCATAGAAAACATTTGGAGTGGTGCTTTGCAAAATCAGCCTTGTGCAGTCATTGGGTGCCTCTGTGTGTCACAATCAGAGCTGACCAATCGGGTCTTTTTTTTTTTTTTTTATCAATGTTGGCAGCGTCTACCTTTTTGGCTGCAAATCAATTCAGACTGGAGATTTTTTTTTTTTCAAGATGGATCGGCCTGATTAGAATCTTCCACTGCGGATGAGCTTGTGGACAGTGATAGCTAGCGAGCGTTAAAAGAAATTGAGCTCGGCTGGTGATTGGTGGCCTTGAACTTTTAACAACATTTAAACCCCTCATGGACAAGCATGCACGTACACACACACAAAAACGTTGACGTGCACACGCGTGCTGCATTCGGGCTGAGTCAGGCTACAGCAGGGAGAAACATGTTTCAGCTCTCCCTTCATCCCTTGTTCTCTCTCACTCCTTCGCAAACACACACACAAACACACACACACACACACACACACACACACACACAAACACAGTGCAGTTATGTCAGATCAATAGCAATGCATCTTTGGAAGGGAGGGAGGCCCGTGTGGAGGAGAGGAAACACGTATTGAATCATATCTCTCCCTGTCTTTCCTCTGTTGTATCGATCCAGAAATGGCAGCTCCTAGTAGCTGCCGCCTCTGGTGGAATATCTGACCCCGCCTTGTTTATTTTTATTTCATTTTTAACAAAGAGTCTCACTTTGTCCAACCTCTGACCTCGCCCTCCCACTTCCCTCTCGTGTCAATTAAAGAAAGTTCTAAATACGCAGGTGTCTCGCCACTGCCTGAATTCACCAACAATGCCGGCAAATTCAGCAACAGCAGTTTGTTGTTTCATTAGAATATATTAGATTCAGGGTTTGTATCAAGACCACGGACTGTGCGAGGGTTAGACACCCTTCCAAAGTGGAGGGCACGGTTTGCATTCAAGACGAGTCGCGCAGATATTAATGACTGCGCGGCTTCTGTTTGTTTACATCTCCAGAGTCAAACCAAACGGCTTTTTGAAAACATAATCAGGGGAAAAAAATAACTTCCATGACCCGAAAATGGCCCCATCACTTCAAATGGAAAGCAGAGTGAGAATCGCTCCCCCGTTCGACGAAGTGGGAGAGAGCGGCGAGAACCGGGAGGATGTGGAGGAGATACGGCGAGACCTCATTTGAGGCAACAGCCGAGCGAGCGACGTGCGCGCTCGCCGTGGCTCCTCCTTAGCGTGTGCACGTGTGACAGTGTGTGTACGTGAGCGTGTGAGTCAGGCCTGATCTGAGAAGCCCCTGGGAGGCTTAAGTAGGGAAACAGCAGAGATTGAGGTGGGGAATTCTCATCAAAAAACGTCCAAATCAGGAAAGGTGTCAACAAGAGCCACCCTGCAGGGGGACTGAAGGGGGACTGAAGGGGAATGGTGACGTTTCAGCCCACTGCGTGAGCATGTGCGTGAGGATGTGTTCCAGTCTGTTTGTAAGGTGGTTCAATTGAACAAGTGATGGGCACGAGGCCTGGAGCTGCAGCAGAAGTGAAGCGAAAGGTGGAAAAAAGCAAGAAGAGTAGCAGGACTTACTGCGCGATTACTGGAGTTTGATGATGATGATGATGATGATGATGATGATGATGATGGGGATGGGCACCTCGGGGGCCAAGGTCACGCCGAGAAGGGTGAGGTGCTGGTGAGGGGGGAGGGGCTCCTCTTGGGGGGGTCCTGTGGTAATGAGCTGCTGGTCTCGGAGGAAGACGAGGCTCTATTAAAGGAGCGCCGAGCTGCTATTCTGAGGATCCATCTGCGGGCTGGTTCACCCTCTCATGCCGCTCAGCACAGATACGCACTGCTCCTCCTCCCTCTGACAACCTGCTGAATGTTAAGAAGAAGACGTGACCCGTAGCTGTGGAAAAAAGAAGAGGAAAAGAAAAATGAACAACAATTTTGGACCAGATCAAAGATGATCAAAGAAGCTGTTTCTGACCCAGTTTCCTACCTGTTCAATGCCTCTCAAGAGAGAATAAATGAAATGGAACTTGGTTTCTGAAAGAAAACAAAAAGACAAACTGATTCTATGACATTTGGCCAACCCTTCATTGTGTTGCTCAACAAGCTGACAAGGTTGATCCTGGAGAGAGATTCACCATCAGACAGCCAATCAGCAGGTCGGGGTCAGGAAGCCAAAACGCCCGCTGGGGACATTTGGAGCAGAAGGAACAAAACAGTCCAGCGTCTGTCTCTCACCTTTGACCTGCTCTGTTCTGCTACACCGTCTCACAGATTATATATATCAATATATATATATACATATTTATATTGATATATTGATATATTGATATATTGATATTTTGACATATTTTTAGAGCATCCCATTGCATAATTTTGACCTGAGAATATGAGTATCAAAATAATTTTAATGATCCACCGACTGGGGAGAATGGCACCCTTGGTACCAACCCTAACTTTAGTTGCCTGCCTGGCACACACACACACACACACACACACACACACACACACACACACACACACACACACACACACACACACACAAAGAGACCGAAGCAGATGTTATTGTTGGGCTGATGTGTTCTGGAAATAGATGCTGGGTAGGCAACTGTCACTTTAAGGTAGAAAAACCACATAGCATTGCTTTAAAGTTTCAAGGTTTTTTTTCTCCGTCCACTTCATTATTCACAGTATGAAAAATATTTTCTCCAGCAGGGCAGACAGCAGATGTTGAGGTGAGAATGTGAATACTGAGAACATGAAACAGCTTCCATACCATAATATTCCTCGCTTTACAACAAGCACGCTTAGCAGAATGGATTATTGAACTATTGTTATTTGTTGCTGAGCACAAAGACTTTTATTTATGGGGGGAGCAAATGAACTGTGGTTGTTGCTTAGCAGAAAGCATCTGGATCAGAGAATGGAAGGACTTCATCTGCCCTTATCTAAAGCCAAAACAAACAAACAAACACACACACACACACACACACACACACACACAGCGAGACGGTCGGCACAGCTTCCGTCATGAAACTATCAGTGGGGTTTATTATTTTTCTGCAAAAATTTTTCCACAGGCGTGATCATCGCACCCGGCACCAGAGGAGAAAATGTGTTTGCTGCTGCCGCTGGCATGCGCTGCTCGGGTGAACTGCATCAAAGGAATTTCCACACAGGCCGAGATGGACGGACACGCGCTCTCAATTTTCTGTCTGAGCGGAAAGGCTGGGAGCCGCGGCGCAAAATACAAAGCAGCGCGAACAACCTCGGACTGCTAAGCAGACGCCTGAGTTTGCTCAAAGTGGGGACCGGGTTGCTTTGACTTTTCCCCTCGACTCTAATTCCTGAGACAGGTGCCAAGAGGCGGGCGGAGTCAGACAAATGAAGTGGTTCCTTGCCTCGCCGTGACCCGGTGACACACTGGGCTGTCAGCTTCAATCCAGGCTCCTTGCAAGTGGCAGCAGAAGCACCGGCCCGGCACCCTGACATTGGCGTGCCGCGTCTCCCGCGCACTTACTTCCTAAAGGAGGCAGCGGCACGCCATAAACAAAAGTAAATAGGCCTCCAGCAAAGAGCGTGCCAGCACACTTTCGGTGTGCACCATTTTTACACAAATGCATAAAAAACAAACAAACAAACAGTGATGCCATCGACACCCTCTCACCTGCAACGGATAACCTCTCCTCCCTGCATCTCTGGTGCATCCTACCCCGTGGTCTCTCCCTGCTTGAACTGCCTGCCAAGTAAAGGCAACTCCAGCGCGGTAGCTGACCCCTGCTGGCAGGGGTGACGGTTGGATAATCAAACCGCCGTTTCTGCCAGAAAAAGATGAAAGAAGATGGCAGAAAGGAGGCACCGCAAAGGAGAAGAAGACGAGGTAAATAAGGAAAAAGGATGTAGAGTGGGAGAAACATAAAGAACAGAGGGCAAGAGAAGATACTCATGAAACACTTACAGACAAGCAGACCGGAGGTATGAAACAGAGCCGGACAGGCTTTTTTAAGCGAGGCTGCGTTTGCAGGAGCCTCTTTTAGCGCTTCATTTTATTCCCTCCCGGCTCTTTATCTCATCTTTGGCACCGGGGCGTTGGTGCAGAGGCTAAATCAATCACCCCTGTACCCTCCATCCTTTGTGCTGACATAGTAGTTGCACTTTATCACATCACCGGGGCACACGGGACACAGGAAAACACCCAAAGACGAGACATTTTCACAGCCGCAGTTCTTGGTTAAACAATGGCTGTCGTTTTAATAACAGCAATAGATGGAGAGACACTTAATATAAGTCAGTGCAGTTCTTGAGTTGCCAGTTTGGGCGGAGATTTTTCCTGTAACTATTATATACAAAATCTTATGTATGTAGGAGTGTTTGAGTGCGTGTGTGTGATGATGGCTGATATAATGTAGGTCGGAGACCCTCAGGTGCACTCCTGCTGCACTGATGGTGTTTATGTTTGTCTGAGTGCACACGGCCTGCTCCTTGCAAATAGAATGTGTGTTAATAGTCACGAAACATCTGCTTCTCCAGCTCCTGCCGTGAACTCTGACCCTTGCATATATCCGCTGTCTGTAATCTAGGCTTGATTTTTTTTTTTTTTTTTTTTGTAAAGGTGTACATAATGGTGTTATTATGTCAATAGATCTGTTTAAGTCTCATTAAAGTGTCCAATTCTTTAGTTCTGCCTTCTCATTTTGAACTTTAATGCACAAACCATCATGTATTGTGCAGTTACATTTGGCTGACACTGTTTTCCATCTTGCTTTTCATTGGGCTCATCATCATTATGAACAGTATTTTCAAATGTACTTTCCTTAACTAACTTTAAATTACCAATATTGGCCAACAATGGCATCAAATACGACGATAAAGACCTGAAGAAACATCGGAATTTCACCCCAAGTGTCGCGACGATCGTTTTTTTTTCTTGCAGACATCTTCCTCAGTTGTGCTGCTCTTGACGAAAAAACCCACCGTCCGCCGAGTCTGTTCTCCGTCGCTCTTAACACCATTCAAGGGCAAGTAAGCAGAGGGAATCCTGCTGACATGCACACTCTCCTCTGCTCCCACACAATGTCATCTACAGAGAGGCTTTCATGCGAGAATGCGCGCGTGTGTGAGTGTGTGTGTGTGCGTGTGTGAGTGAGCGTCCATGTGAGCTCTTAAAGTGGGGGTCACGCTGAAAGTGATGCATAAACAACTAATGAGCTTGACTCCTCTCCTCGCCCCGGTGTTTCTTTGAAAATCTTCCACCTGTGAAGGCAAACAAGTGGATCCTGCTCACAGCCCAGCGGCCCGCAGCTCTGAGCGACCGTGCGGAATACAAAGAAGAATCTGAAGGTGTGTAAAGGTTAAAAAAAAGGTCAAGAATGCTCATATTTTTGCTCTTTGTCTCCCTCTGTCTCTATGAATGTGTGTGTGTGTGTGTGTGTGTGCGCGTGTGTGTGTGTGTGTGCAATGATGGGATCTATTATTGACTTATTGCATTAGAGGGTCTCTGTGCTTCTTGCTCATGCTCTAAATTCCCCCTCAGAGAAATAAGATGAGGCCGAACTCAGTCAGAAACACAAGCACACAACACATGCAGCCACACAGACCTTAGAGCAAAAAAGAAAAGAAGAAGAACATATGAGCAACATTCAGTGTTTTTATCTCCGACATCGCCGTTGTGCTTCCGGGGTTCCGTGTCGTCCTCGCTATACATTTTCCATTTGCTTCCATCTGGCCGTTATCCCTTCGCTCGGTCGACTCTGGAGCAGCGAGAGAGATGCCGGAGGATTAGCACCCTCAACACTCTGTGGCGCCCTTTGCTAGGGGAGTAGCCAGCGAGCAGCTGGCAGCGGTGGATGGCAGGATGGAGGTGGAGGTGAGAGGGAAGGTGAGGAGGCGGGGGACCTTCGGTGACAGATAAAACGGTGGGTAGACGAGAGGAGCGGCGTTTACCGTAAGTCGTGAGTGGGCCTCAGAAGGAGCGAGTGTGAAAACGATCGAGCCAAACATGGCAGACAGGTTGCAGAAGCTGTGCAGGGAGGATAATAACCTCATGCAGCCTGCCTTTAAACGTGCAGTTTCATGTAAACTCTACTTTAGCAAAGCAAGAACTCAAGTCAGGTGTGAGAAGAATCTATTCCTTGTCTTCTTTTAATAGAAAGTGCATGCTAAGAGACACGCCGCTGGAAAACAGTGTCCGCAGGAAGATAGTGAAGGCTGGACCCAAGTGCAGAAAAAGTCCAGGTTGCAGGCAAAAAAAATATTCATTTAAAAAAAAGAACTTGACACAAAAGCTGACGACCTTATGCAGACAATGGGTGACAAGGAATATTTATACGGGAGGGCAGGGAAACAAGTGAGAACAATCAAGGGCAGGACAGACAATGAGACACAGGTGGAAAAATCATGAGGCAACAATAAAAGCGTGAAAACAGGAACAGGAAGTGAAATACAAGGGGAAACGAGACTATCAAAGCAAAACAGGAAACAGGAAACTATGATACTTGTTTGTTTCTCCCCTTCCAACCATGAAGATGCAACAAAAGCTAAACAAGGAAGGTAATCTGAGTGATTTTTGCTGGATCCTGAGAGCCGTGCTGTCAAATCCATCTATTTTAGCAGCCAGAGTCTTATTGAAGGACCACGTCTCCAAGCCGTAGAGCAGGAAGGACAGTACTGAGGAGCTGTAAATCCGGAGCTTCGCCTTGTGTGAGATGTTGTGTTGCCGCCAGAGTGGTTTCCAGAGGCTGGGGCCAAGGATCTTCTGCGGTTCATCTCTTGCTCTAGGTCCCCGTTGTCTGTGACCATGGAGACTAGACATACAAAGTTCAAGGACTCTGAAAGACTCTTTTCCTCCCATATGTGTGCTTCACCCTCATGTCCTGCATGATTTTGATTCTTAGTGCACAAAGCCAAACAAACCTGGAGGTAACCGGCGGCGTTAGTGTGCCTCCTCCTCCTCCTGGTTCTGTCTCACGCACACACGTCTTGCCCTGCCACTTTCGACTCCAGCCAGACTCTGACGCGGTTCATTCACCTGCTGAGCGAACCTCGTCTGCCTCTGACGCAGAGACCACAGTGCGAGAGCGGCTGCTGCCTGCCAGCCGCTGTCAATCAAACGCTGAGTGCGACTGGGCTCAGCCAGTCAGCCGAGATAAGAAGCAGCGGCTCTGATATTACCCCACACATCTTAATATTGTAAAACTGTCGACAGGCTTCAAAAATTGGATTTTTTTTTTTTTTTTTTTTTAAACTTCAGCTTTTTAGATTTTCAGTTGGTGAAGTCTGCCCTGTCAGACAAGGAAAAGGCAAAACACCTTTATCTGATCTGTGAAGTTAGAGGTATGCTTTTAGATTTCTAGAATCTTTGCTACATCTACATCCAAAAAAAAATCTGCTATTGTTTAAGTCTTGTAATTTATTATGTACAAATCTGTAGAAAATAGATTGATTAATTAAAAAAAAAAAAAAAAAACTGTTTGAGGAACCATTCTGGGAACCATTCAACTGGTTTTGGAACTTTCCAAGTTTCCACATTGTGATCGGCTGTAGGGTCACTAAATGTTGATGCAGTGAAAATGATTTAATTTGTGTTTTTGCTTTACAGGATTCCAGACCGTTCGCACGCCGTACAAAAGCACGCAACCGCACACATATCATTAAACACATTATTCGAGAGCCATTTCTGTCCTCTGAGGCACAACAACGACGACAGTTTCTGCCTGTTATTTGGAAAGCGAAACATTTCAAAGAAAAAAAAAAAATTAACCATCCGCTGCCAACAGGAAACACAGAGTTGTGTGGATGTGTTCGGGTGCGATGGCAGAATGTGTCGAGCCAGTTTGAGAGATGTTTTTTCTCGAATGTGATGTCACACAGGAAGGGGAGCAACGCCAACAATCTGCAGGTCATCTTCGCCTTTCAGCCTCCCCTTCGATAAACGATCTGATAACGACAGCTGGCAGGTTTAAAAGACAATTTATCAACCCAGGTGCCTGTGTGTGTGTGTGTGCGTGCGTGCGTATGTGGACACGACTGTGTGTGTGCACGCTTGTGGTGTTGGTCCGCGCTAAATGCAAGCTGATGACAGATTGAGGATGGAGGGGAGGATAAGAGGATGTAGTGATGCATGACAAGAGAGACAAAAACAGGAGTGTTAATGTTCTCAGGCCTGCGGCTCTGACTTTAGCTGTGCCCTTGAGATTTGTTGTGTGTGTGCGTGTGTGTGTGCGTGTGTGTGTACACGTGTGCCTGAAAAGATGTACTCCATTAGGGCTCGGTGTGCCAAATTTGATTACCAATTACCTTTCCTATTGGAAGGAAAAAAATGAATTCCCCCCTTGGCTTTGACAAATTAATAAACTGTCATCAGCGTAAAATGTCTGTGTAATAAGTAAACGTCCGTGAAATAAGAGGACACACACACACACACACACACACACACACACACACGCACTCTAAAGAGTCCTCATTCAACTGGGTCCATTCATCAGGAGCCATTCAGCCACCCTACAGCAAAAAAAAAAAAAATTCTAAAAGATTATCAATCAAGTCTTTGTACTGAATCGCATCAATGAGGATAAATTACCGCGCGTCATGGTGACCCCTCTTTCTTCCACCCACCCCGTCCCGACACGGCATCTGTCGGGTTGATGGGCAGGAGGGTGGAAGTGGAGCGCGGTGGATGGAGGAGGGAGCAGGAAGCGAGTTAGGACCTGGATCAGTCCAGGCCCATGAATCACTCCGTCTGCCCGGCCAGCAGAGATGCTGTGTGATCGCCGTGTCCCACTTTTAACGGCGAGTGTCACGCACACAAGAACACGCAAGCGCGCACACGCTTGCAGCTGATCCATAGGCCGACTGCAACGCGAGGGCAGCCGAGCGAGGGGGTCTCCGTCACACAGAGTCATTATCAGCGGCGGGGACGGCCTTGGTCGTCCGCACGCGCTCCCCGAACCCGCCCCAGATAGGCGGCACTGGGAGGGTTGAGCTGGGAAAAAAGCACGGAGACAGACACATGTATGGGAAATGTGATACCGTCCCATGATGCTGCAATGGTAGGAGGATTTCTGCAAAAAGTTCCTGAGCCGAAGAAGTATGTCCTTTCCTTCTCCTAAATAATCAACATATTGGACCATATTGGACAGCATGCCTCTGTGATGTCACAAAGGGCACTCCGTTAGTGTTGTCAGCCCCAGCTAGGTGTTTTTTCCCCCATCCCAAATGCCTTACATCCACTTTGTTTTTGTCCCCATTCAAACAAGTGGAAGATCCCAAAAAGCATCAACATCAGCATTTGAGTGGTTTCCCAATTTGGAATCAATAAAGCACATCTATCTATCTATCTATCTATCTATCTATCTATCTATCTATATATCTTCTATCTATCTATCTATCTATCTATCTTCTATCTATCTATCTATCTATATATCTTCTATCTATCTATCTATCTATCTATCTATCTATCTATCTATCTATCTTCTATCTATCTATCTATCTATCTATCTATCTATCTATCATTTAAGCAGGAGGCTGTAAACAGAGGGGTAAATGTGAAGACTTTCTGAAGCTGCTCCATTCAGGCCCAGGATTAAAAAAACAAAGAACACCAGAGTAATATGGGACCTTTGAAGGGTTTAATCCATTAACGCCAGACTCAAGAGCATCACGGCCGCTTCTTCTACTAGTTGCGATCAGTGTTTTCACCTGTTTTTGACTCATGTCTCCATTCTTTTTAATTCACACACAAAAGAAAACCTTGTTTGAAAGTGAAGAAAATGCCCTGCGTCAGAATGCAGTCAGACAGCAACTCAGGAAGTACGAGACAGATGTGGTCTGCGTCACAAGCTGACGCGTCTGTCCTCAGATGAACACGTCTGCACAGAATCTTCATTCGGGTCCATTTATGAATTATGTCACCTGTCGCCTGCGCCCTCTCCGTCTGGAGCCGCTGACGCCCCCCTGCTGTGTGACCGGGGAAGTGTTCAGCTCGCCACAGCGGGGGGGCAGAGCTTTCATTGACTTTATTAACTGAGTCATTTTTTTCATTTACTGTAGAAACTTTGATAAGATGCTGTGCAACACCTTTAATGGATGCTTGACTCATGATGTCGGCAATTGAGATGTGCTCACTTTTGTGATTGAACACACGTGTTGGTGATGTCACAGAGCCAACACTGAGGCGAAAACTAGACGGCGGCACCGACAAGGAGGATGTTGAGTTGCTATTTTTAGCGTCGTCTTTAGAAAATAAAGTGATGTTCACATTCTGAGATGGCGAGAAAAGCTTTTTCTAAGATTTCCTGAGAGCTACATGTGCGTCTTTAGTCCTTTTCACTAGCGACTAGTTGAACAACGGTTTTCACGACAGTGTCAACGCAATATGCAAGTCAAAACGTTGCTCCGGAGTGCCCCTAGTGGCTGAAACCCCCAACCAGGTTCCCTTTAAGATTTACACCTTTCACATTTGTCTCAGCAGCAGCAACGGAACTCTTCAGGTCTCCAAGTTCCATCCTGGATGTTGGATGGTTGTAGGTTTAGTTCACTTTACATTCACATGGTTGGTTCCCGGACGACAGTGACTGTTTCAAGGCATTCAGGAAAATCACGTCTTAATACTAAAATGCATGAGTTTAATCTCTCTTTATTGAGTCAGAGATAAGGCATCACTCTCGTTGTGACCCCCCGCCAGTACCTTTCGATATTTGATAATGTATTGTGTGTTCATGACTGTGTGTGCATGTGTGCGTGCGTGTGTGCGTGCGTTGCCCACATAACATGAATATTTTGTTATTCATAATCATCACTCGGATGATGTTACCCGAGAGTGCTTCATGTTGCACGCAGGTGCACCAGTGCATCCGCCCACTCGGAAAAAGTAAAAACTCCGCAGGGTTATTTATCTGTGCTGACATGAGCAGTGTGTGCGTGCGCGCGCGCCTGCGTGTTTGCAATGTATGTATATACGTATGTTATGGTATAATTGTGTGAAAAGTTGCGCGTGTAGAGGTGTTATTGCTCTCGATAAAGCTCGGAGGTCATTCTGTACTTCTAAAGTGAAGGCATATTCATCCTTATTGCTATCGCTCTTATTCTCTCTCCCTCTCTCTCTCTCGCTCTCTCTCTCTCTCTCTCACACACACACACACACACACACACACACACACACACACACACACACACACTGTCCATTATGGTGAAGAGCGTACACTGAGCTTATTTAAATCTGTAACACAGAAAGACAGTCAGATGTGGCTTCGTTGCCGAGTCCTCCACCCCGTTCAGGTCTGTCACACCTCCATGCTGGGCTTGCTCAAGTCCCCGTTCCCCTGGTTCCCACCGCCACCTGCACCTCCTCCACCACCACTACCACCCCCACCACCTCCTCCTCCTCCTCTGTCCTCCTCGTCGCCGCTGTCCAGCTCCTCGCTCTTGCGCTTGGTGTACCGCTCGTACAGCACCATGAGCACGCCCATCACCCAGGCCGACACCGTGCCGGCCGAGAAGATGACGAAACCGATGGCGATGAAGAAGAGGTAGTCCCAGTAGCCCAGGCCCTGGTGGCAGTCCGCCCGCAGCTGCATGCCCACCTCCGCCAGCCGCTGGCCGGCCAGCTCGGGGGGATTGTGGCAAACTGTCTGGCCCTCATCTGTGGGTGGGGATAGAGGGTGATAAAGGGTGAGAACACACACAGAAAGCAGTTTGGACTTCAGCAGCTTTTCCTATTAATAAAAAAAAGAAACAAAACACCCTTTATATTCCACAGAAAACAGCATATTTAGCCCTCTGTTCACAGCCATCTTCAAAAATTGGTCATCATCATTTTGCTTCTCGCTAATACTAATGATTTGTTGTTTGTGTTTAGTGTGTCACTATGCCTCCAATAGATCATGCGCCCTGGCTACTTGGCCAAGGGGATATCCCTTTGGCCGAATGGTTAAGCGCGCATGGCTATTACCCGGGAGTCTGGGGTATGTGGATCCTCATTTGTGTGGCAGCCTGTGCAGAGCACGGCTTGTGAAAAGAGGAGGGAAGAAGTGACAGTGGCGGATCATGTGTGGTTAAGAGCGCATGGCTATTACCCGGGAGTCTGGGGTTCGAAGCCCGCCCGGGCCCTCTGCGCCTTGCCACATTCGGAAGGGGACAAAAAACAAGGGGGCAGAAGAGCCCTTTGCGACATCACAAAGTGCTAATTTCCAAAACTGTTTAACGCAACGCATGCTGTCTGAAAAACAGTTCAAATAGAGGAAGGCAATGATTGCTCGCTGACTGGCTGTGAGATGCATATTACTGACAGGAAATCACTGATGAGGGATTTTTGCATAACACAAGCAAGACCTTTCAAAAGATCAGCTGCAGAGTCGAGTCAGCATATATCGGCTATAGGTGAAGGGCAGAGATGGCAAAGACCGAATAAAGGTTCACAAGGCCAACTAATGACTCTGGAGGAAGAGATGCTAAGATACAAGCTGTAAGGAAACAGCTGCAAACGATTTGCATGATTTTTTTTTTTTGTGATTAATAATCCCAGGAGGCACTGCAGCGATCGGCACCCCTCCTGTGACTAATGCAGGTCTTTGGTGTCTAGGACATGGCAACATTGCTATGCTGCACACGTGCGGTGGCACAGAGAGGTGACCACACTTCTGCCTCTGACACGTCAGCCACCACGACACGCTCATCATGACACACACAACAAATCGCTGTGGGGCCTCTGGGAGATAAGGAGAGGAGCGTTTACAATGACAAAACATCTGCCGCTCATAATGAGGAATATTGTAATCAGCAGGCACAAATCCAGTTCCAGAAGGAGGCAGAGAACTTGTCAAACAATGAGCAGATTTAATCCTGGGACGTCTTCATTAACGACTGGCGTATTCTGAATCGTGCACTTGGGCGTTGCACGAACATATTGTTAACGTATTAGCGCCACAAGAGTGCACACGAAAAGCAAAATGTAAAAAGAAAGAGTGTTCAACACTGGAGACACTCTGTTGGGTTTGTGATGATTTGGCGTGGTAGCTAACGTCAGTGTTCGCTAATCAGCTGATATGTTTCTCGCTTCGGTGGCACATTTTATATATACACTGATGTTACAGGTGTAGGAGTGATAAGCTGTGATCGTGACTGATGGTGGTCAATGTATGCTTGCATTTTGCAGAAGATGTAGAAGAAGAAGAAGAAAAGGTACTGTCAGGACGGTTAAAAAAACAAGCTCATGATTTGGGACATTGCCTTGGCGAACTTATTGCCCTAAAGCAGGGGTCAGCGTTTTAGCCATTTTCACGCCCCGTCTCCAAAAATATCCGCATGTGCACGGAAACGTTGAAAAGTACTTACACCAGGCCTTTTGTGGTGCTTTGGTTTTACTCTCTGAAGGCGGAAGAAGAAGAAGACCTGGAGGATTACAGAAGTAGCAGCTCGCTAACATAGCACGGCTAAGACGGAAAAGAACGCAAGCAAAAAGACGGTGTGGATAGATGACAAAGTTGAACTTCTGCTTCGAGTTACTTACTTACTATCTCCACCATCTTTGCGCCGGATCCGCAAAGGTTTTTAGCTAATGTTATGAAGGCACAAAAACAGCCAGATCCAGGTCAATGTTATTTGATGGCAGATGGGAAAAGATGGCTCGTTTGATAGTGAAGGTTGCCGACCCCTGCCCTAGACAATAAGTGTACTGCGCTAAAATGGTCATGACTAATAGGGAAAGGTCATGACTAATAGGGAAAGTTGGTTAGGAGTTACATCCTGCTTAGGAACTCTTCCTTTTTACATTGTCTGTCGCGACATTAGCACACGGAGAAGCCGCACAGATATTAATTAGCATGATTGTGAAGCATTGCGCCGTCCTGTGTGTATCCAATCAGCAGGCGGAGAACAGGATACAGTGCGCCGGCTACTCAATCGACTCATCTCATGCCACGAGCGCTGCCGTTCCTCCGCTCCCACCCTTCCTGCATGCTTAATTGCTCTTGTGCTCCCCAGAAAGAGATAAGACTTTTTTTTAATTCTCGATATGAAAGGAAAAAACGCTGAGAGGGGATTGAGAGAAAAGGGCAAATATCAGCGTCGGGGGTTGGAGTTGGAGGGAGAGGGGGGGGTTTGGACGGGTGTGGTGGGCCCGACCTTGGAGGAGCAGGGGAAGGTGGGAGAGCAGCATCTGGCTGGAGTCCTGTCCGCTGATGGATGGATAATTGCTGCTGAAAATGTTAATTAAACTGCGCTGAAGCAGCCACGGAGCCAAAGGTCTGATCGTGAAGATGAGCGATGGAGGGAAGACTGCGAGAACAGTCCGACACGATCGATAATTCTGCTTTTACGATGCGAGAGTCGAGGCTGCGGACGTCAGGAAGTCAAGATAAAAAAAAGAAAAGGCCTCAGTGTTGGGCAGGTTTGTGGAAGAAGCAAAACCAACTTGTGTCCCTTCTTCTGACTCCTCCTGGGTCAAAGCCACGAAGAGAACAATCTGATGATTTGACATCCGTCTGTCTGCGTGTACTTCATCAAGACATCCTGCAGCGGTTCTGATGAGATTCTCCTCATCAATTCTGCCTTAACGATTGGCGTTGCAGGGGGACGCTTGGACGCTGACGTTGCCTAAGAAGTGGGACGTGAGACATGTGATGCCTGCAGAGGTTAGAAGTTCAGGACACCAGGAGATGTTGCAGGAGATATGACACTGACAATCGAGCGGAAGCAGTGAATGCAGCCAGTTTGAATCAAAATATAATTATGACTAGAATCTGAAAAGACAGAGTAAAAAAATTTTAAAAAATTCTTGATTTCTGTCTTTTGAGGTCCCACATGATGCAAAATCCCCTTCTGCTGATATATAAAAAAGCCTTTTGTGATGTCACAAAGGGCACGCCTGGCAAACCGATGCTGCAGCCATCTCATAGAAAAGAAAGGAGACAAGTCTCTGAGACGGGACCAGGATTTGGGAGGAAGGGAGGGAGTTACAAGTCTCTTCTTTTTTAAGACCAAGTGAAAAAAAAAGAAGAACCCAGGGCCACCTCGGAGCCTGTCTCTCCTCCTCTCTTCTGTCCTGGAGGCTTTTTCCTTCTCCTTAAGAGGAACCGTTTTGCGCCTTCACCCACACCTTGGGATGTCCCAAACTGATTTTTCTGGATTAGCATTAAGGTCAATTAAGCCATGATAATTTATAGCAGGATCTATTTTGGGCTTGATTCTTTTTCTCAAGCTCTGCACTTTTTTCTCTCTTTTTTTTCTTGCTGCCTCAGAGACATTTTAACTGAACTTTATCCAGCGTGGCCAGAGAGCCGCTATTAGCTGACAACAGCTGCATTTAAAAAAAACAAAACAAGAGTTTGTAGCACAGATGTGACCAGGACCCTCATCCTCTCCAGGTCTTTCAATCCACTGCGAGACAGAAGAAGTGTTCTAGTCCAGCATGAGCCTGAACTTTTAGGACTTGAGCCTCGACTCGACTCAGACTTGTTTATTGTCGAGTTCGGACTTGAACTGGTGCTTCGACTTTACACACACTTTGCTGTCATTGTGTGAATCCAGGCCCTGTCCTCTCTCTTCCCACCCGCTTTAAAGCCGGCTTCCTGCGAAAATGAGTTTGCAGTGCGAACCGCCGGGGTGGGCAAACACTGATGTCTGATGACATCTAGTCTAAATATTAGCACGTAGTAAAACGCACGAAGACGGGAGGCTTCTTATCTCCCGAATCAACAAAAAAAAGGCTTTGTGAAACGGTGCAAATCTTCTGTTTTTTGTCCTTCCCAACCAGAGACTCTTGTCGTTACTTCAGGGAGAATTTGTGACTGCTCTCTTTAATCAGATAAGGGGAAAATAATTAGAGTATTACAGGGGAACACAGTAGAAGGTGTCCTCGGGGATGATTCAGACTCATTTCACTGTCTGTTTCATCGTCACTCTCTGTTTTCCCTCTCATCTTGTCACTCGGCCACTTAACCAAGCAGACGTTCTGGCAGTGGTGCCCTTGACATTTTCTCTGTTTGTCCCTGTTCGCCCCCACCCCCACCCCCACCCTTTGTGTTTCTTTGCAGCAAATGTTGCCTGTGATAAAGTGTGCCTTGGCAGTTTTATTTCCAGGGTGATGCCACTCTGTAAACTTTGATACTTGAGGGTGTGCTGATGGAACAGGCCAGACCCGGTTTTGATGATTGCGAAAACAATTAAAAAAAAAAACTTCTTATTATTGATATATTCAAAACATAAGCTTTTGAATATAACTCAAGAGGTTTTTCAATTAAGAGTTTTGTGTACGTCAAACTGGCCGTAAATGGGTCGCAACACATTTCTGAAGTTCTTGTTCAGGACAGGACTTGAGGAACTGAACCCAAATGCATGACTTAAATAGAAGTACAAAATGAAGCAATGTTTTAATTTCCCAAATGCAAAAAAATCAACATCACTCTTACGAGCAAACAAAAAACAGACTGACAAAATACGAGACAAGACACACGAGACCTGATTACAAGATGTGAACTGGAGTTGTTTGCTCTCTGTTGCAATGAACAAGATGAGCTAGCACAGGACAAAGGGAGACACGCAGACTATATATACACACAAGGTAAGGAGGGAACAAGTGAACACAACAAGTGAAAACTATCAGGCCGGGGACGACTAGTCGGACAAACAATAAATAAAACAGGAAGTAATGATACAATAAACAGAAACTAAACTAACACAGAACTTGACAGCAAGAACTTGACATGATAATTCTTCATAAATGAATGTACAACTAAGAAAGATTCTACATTTACACAAGCTTGTGTCTTCCAAATTGCACAATGTCACAATATGACAACAAAGAGTGAGACAATCACAAGTGAGACAGTCAGTCAACAAGTTCAGTCTGAACACGTTGTGCTCTTATTTACTCATTAATGTCACTATTTCAGTGCTTCACAACCTTAAGAGCCGCATTAAGACCACTTTAAACAAGCTTTGGAAGACAAACACCGAAGCCTTTAGTTAAAATGCACGTTGAGCCCCTGAGGTTCTCTGATCTGAGCATTTTTCTTCCAAATAAATGTCTTTTCCCTGCCTTTTTTCTTCTGACAAATCCGTCCCCATGTTTCCATCACTGCCGTCTGGTCCCCACTGCCTCCTCAAGCGACCTCGGCGGTCAGCCGACTTTCCTGGCCGAGCTCAGATGCGTGACTTCAACTGCATTACGGTAATGTTGTGATCAGCGCGGTGACAGGGACCAGACACTGAGGCCCATGGCTCCGTTCAGGGGTTCGCTAGACGCACAAAAATAGTGCCATCCGAGAAAAAAACACACGCTGCACTTGGATGAAGGCGGATACAGACAAACACAGTGAAGGCTCACTGAAGAAGTGGAGATTGGATAAATGTCAACACTCGGAGGACCTGAAGGTTGATGGTTTTGACCGCGGATAGACTGCACAGACGAAGCCCGCGTGCGTGTTGAATGGCGATGATGCGGCCGCCGTATCAAATCATCAGCTGGATCGTTTCCGACTTGTGCGCCGAGACAAGTGATGACAGCAAGCGGGGCTTATCACCTCCCTGGAGGCGGGGGGTGAGACGCCATGTACCGAAAAAGCGCCGCTGACTCTTTGATGAACTCGACTCACAGAAGTCGGCGACGAGCGGGTCGGGAATAACAATCGAGCTTCCGGCTCTCTTTTCGGACCGGACCCGGAATGCAAAATGCAAGGGACGACCTCCTGCGGGTTGGCGCCGTGGTGCAGGTATAATAAAGAGAGACAGTGACAGAGAGAGAGAGAGAGAGAGGGAGAAAAGGTGGACGTGTTCCTCACACTTGCGTGAACATACAGCGTGTTTGCGTTGCTGCGCGGCCGATAACGAGAGGTGCTGCGCATTAACCTGCAAGGCAGCGCCAGGGCTGTGAAGTGGAAACAGCTTTTCATAAGCAGATTAATTATGCCAATGCGTATGGTAATGAGGGAGGCCGCGGTCTCCTATGTAGCTGGGAGTCAGTTTGCGGTGTGGTGGTGGTGGTGGTCGGGGGGAGGGGGGGGGCAGACGACAACACCCGCGTGCCCTTTTCCGCTGTTAATCGCCGGGAATTAGCGGCGAGAACCTTGAGTTGCAACATTTACTGCGTGCGTACAAGCCCGCGTCTTCACACAGCTCCTGCTTCTAGCGTCTCTCGCCGCCTCCTTGACCTTTTGACCTCACCTGATCGAGCACCGGACGCGCACAGCAGCCTTTTTCCCGTTTTCTCTTTTTCACGGCGCGATTAAACTTTGCTTTCAGGCCAGGTGACGTCTGAAAGTCAAGGTTACAACTGTTAAGAGCTCAGCCATTCGCTATCTGCCTGACCCGCAGATAATCTTGACCTTTCCTTCGCGAAAAGGCGGGGGGGGGGAAAAAAACCTCATCAATCAGTCAACTGAGGCGGCGCTAATCCCAGGACGCAGCCGCGGTGACCCCCGAGAGGAAGTGCAGACGTTTTTGTCTCGCGTGCGAGGAACAGAGCTGGAGGGGGTGAAACGGTGAAACGCTCGTCTTGTTTCGCTCGTCAAGGTGTTTTTTTTCCCCAGCTTTTCTATTCTCACCGTCAGCGAGGCTCACCGGGGGAATTAACCGTACCGTAGCGAGCAGACTGCTAAAGGAGAAAGCTGACACAAACAAAAACACCGCTGGCATGGTTTTAAGTTTTGTATTTTTCCCAGACAATTTTAACTGTCTGACCGCGTAGCAAGCGAGTGAGTAGGTGCGAGTACATATAACCTGGAAGACACCTGCGTCAGGACTCACTGCTTGTTCCATCTCTAGTTTCTGTGACTGGCTGAGGTGAAAGATGAAAGGCAGTATTGGAAGAAAAGCACACATGAAGGACGACATTAAACATTAAAAACAGTTTCTAAAAGTGAAGATGACCTGAGGGACGTCAAGTTCTCAGCATCAGTTTTCCCACAACGTTTTGACTTTTTGCTGATATTTAGAAAATCTTGCTGTCAATACACAGCTCTCAGATTTCAATATAATATTTTGAAACTGTCTGCCAGATTTTGCTCTAAAATTCCGAAATTTCATTGGCCAAAATTTGTTTTCTGCAAAAAGTAACGGGGCGCTCTCAGGGGAACCAACAGCATTAATGAATTAATGCATTAGTGCCCCTTATGACAACACAAAAGAGCAGATTACCAGATCTGTGTGTGTGTGCGTGCGTGCGTGCGTGCGTGCGTGCGTGCGTGTGTGTTGTAGCACAAAGAGAAGCAAGTCAAAGCAGCAACAGACGGCCTCATGCTCTGGGTCCTGACTGAATCAAACCGAGACGCTGAAGTTTTACAAGGTGAAACTTTTCTCCGCTGACGGAGTCGCGGGACCTGCCGACGGCCTTTCCATTCTCACAAGCCGAGCCGGAGATTCTCTTCCGTTTAGCGCTCAGCGGTGCTGGTTAAAAACTAAGAATAGCTGACCTTTTCTCCACAACATCCACCAGCGCTGAATAACTGCGACGCCTTCTCGCCGCTCCTCTCTTTCGCTCAAATACAGGCATTAGTCAGATTACCACCATCCTTTTTATCCATCATTTCTACATTCCATCTTTCTTCCTCTGGCAGATAGAGAGAGAGGGAGCCAGCCAGTGAGCGAGCGAGCGAGAGAGTGAAGGTCAAACAGCAACAGCTCGCTCTCTTTCTTTCTCTCTCTCTCTCCATCGCTCCCTCTTATCGGCCTTCATCACCTCCCACTTTTCATTCCCACTCCACCACGTTATTCTCCCTTCCCTCTTTATCCCTCTATTTCCGTTGGCCGTTTCATCTCCTACACTCCTCGGCCGTCCTTGCGTCTCGCTCGGTTTTCTGCTCGGTCATCTTCGCTCTCTCCCCCGTCTCTTATTTTTAATTTAATTTTATTATTTGCTCCACTCTTCTACTCTCCTCGTCTGGTTCGCAAAAAACGCACCGGCACACAAAGACGCTGCCGTAACCAGGTGCCTCAGGTGATCATATCGCGCACACACACACACACACACACACACACACACACACACACAGACACACACACACACACACACGCATACAAACACACACATGCGCACGCGTCTTGAGTCGCATCAATCGGGCACCGTGAAATGCGCACAGACGTATAAATACCTGAATGCAGCGGCTGCGCTACAGCGAGCAGGGCCGCCTGAACCTGATACGCTCCTTGGCAGCCGACGGGTCTGAGGGTGCGTTGCAGCTGATAAATAATGGAAGGTCTGCTGGTATTAAATTGAATCAATGGCTCCTTGTCATTATGAATGTTTTAATGGACGTGAGTGACAGATCTGGGCCGCAGAGGGCCGGCCACTCCTTTGTATTCTGCATGTGTGTTCCCCCCTCGCCCCCCCCCCCTTTTTAACGCAAAGTCCATCTTATCCGTTCTAGTCATTTTTATCCCCCACCTCCCTCTGCAGCCTTTTCCGTCTTATCTCATTTTGCTCTCAAGTCTTAAGTCATGCTGCTTCACCGCTTCCCTCTCATCTGTCCCTGAAGAAGAAAAAAATCTCTTTTATGAGCGATGAACCAAACTCGAGTGACGCAAAAAAAAAAAAAGGAGCCCCGCTGTTTTCTTTCACTCTTCACGCCTCTGAACCCTGCCAACCTTTCTTCTTGTTTCTCATTCTTCTTTTATGAATATTTAACTCTTGCCCCACGCGTGGCCCTCTGTCTGGGCTCTTTGCCTCTGGCTCTCGGGGGCCAGAGGCAGGTGAAGCGGCCAGAAAATATTTTTCCCAGCCAGAACACAAATACTCTGCCAGCCAAGCCGAGGGACCAGCACCTGAGTTCAATTAGGCTGAGGCACTTGTCGGCTGCTGCAGATTGTTCGACAGGCTGGAATCTCATTACAACCACAGAGGAGGTGCAGGTCAGAGTGGCTTACTGGGCAAGCAAAGCACCAGAGGAAAGAAATGCAGAGCAAAACCAGTGAATTTGCATTTATTTTAACTGTTAGATAACTTGTGATGAATATTATGGTCTGTCGTCTGCTCATTTCCGGTTACATTTTGATTGTTTTGTCTTCTCTTGTATTTTCTGTAGCCTTTTTCATCCCTCCAATGACTTTCACCTGTGTCTGTTGATTGCCCTCCTGTATAAATGGTCCTTGTCTCCCTTCCTCTGTGTCAGCTTCTTCCTGCAACCCACAGCCTTGCTGCATTTAGGTCCTGCCACTAACCACTTTACTCAATGACACGTTATGCAGTGCAGTGTCTAAGAGGATCTCATAATCAGCGTCTCCCTGTATTTTCTCGCTCCTCTGCGTGTGTTTACCTCTTGTCTTAATTTGCTCGCCGTCAAACGAGACTTAACTGCACCTGCCAGCTCCGGCGCTTCTTCGCCGCCATGCTTCGACTTAGCCGGGCTGCCGGAGTTAAGGCACGTCACCAGGCACAAACACCATGGAGTGGAACTGACTTACTTAACACAGCGCGCAAAAACACAAACAAACAGCTAACAAACGGGGGGGGGGGGGGGGGGGGAGTGAGCGAAATGGAACCATCAGGCTCAAACAGACGATTATTCTGCCTGGCATTCTGCACAGGCATTGATTTTAAAGACTGCTGCTGCTGCATGACTCACTAGCTGAGGTTTCCATCTCCCTGGTTTTATGCACAATTTGCATTGGGTACAGCATCGGAAAAAGGGCGAGTGAAATGCCAAAATTCACAAAAAGCAACAAAAAAAACAAAACAGCAACACATAAAATCTGCAAAGCATTAGTCATACTGGACTGGAGTGGTCGTTGACATACAATTTTAAAAGGAAAAATAGAGAAAAGTTGTGATGTTCATGCACAAGTAGTGTACTTTCAGGTTTTCCCATAATGCACAGCAACGAGGTTCACAACAACAATCAATACTGACCAGTAAGTAGACCCAGATTCTCCCCCTGTCTCATTCATGCAAAATATATCAAGACATCTAAATGCTAAACCTCACATCAAGTTGTCAAGTTGCTTCCAGGGCGACTGCTCACGACGCCTCAGACTGACGTGCAACGAGGCAAAAGTTTCACAAAAGATCGTCTTTGCATCGAGACGGAAACCAGGTTACTGTCCTCAGGTGTTGTGCGGCGCGGCAGCATTAGAGCCCTTCTGTGAACCTGACTCCCACTCGGGCGCAGCGACAGCTGCAATCTCTGTACATTAGAGCCGTAAGGCCCTGCAGTCAGACAGGAGGCTGTTCCTCCGCTGACGCACACTTCAGCCTCTGACACACACATACACACACACACACTCGCTCAACTCAACACGACCCCTTTTTTACTCTGACAAACAGGTAAACATTGTTGTTTGCCTGTGTGTGAGTGTGTGTTTTTGGGGTGCACGCAGCTCATTAGATGGGTTTTCAACCAGTGAATAGAGTACATGTTGACCCGCAATGAGCCGAAGGCTCCTCCTCTTCGTACTTCTGACCCGCTTTTCCACCGATTGTAAAGGAAAAGTGCCAGCTTGCGCGGCTTTTTAAAGAAGCTGCTCGAGTGCGTGCGTGTGAGTGTGTGTGTGTGAGAGAGATAACAACTCGCGGGGAGCTGCTCTCTTCTTGCAGAGGCGTTATTGTCGTCTTCTTCCTTTCCCTCGCTGTGCATCGCATCCCTGTTATCCCACAAAGCACTCCCGCTTTAGGGTTTTCCCGCAACCTCTGGGTGACACACACACTGACTCACCCCACACTTGAGTGGCCTGAGTCACTTTCGCTTCGCCACGCACGCACGTACGTACGTACGTACACGCGCGCGCACGTACAGGCTGCCCTCAGCGCGGGGGCGACGGAGCTCTATTTGAGTCCCGTCATTAACCATCTGGATTGGAGGAGGGTGGGGGGGCTGGGGCATGTGCAGAGGTAAGAGAGGCTCATGAGACAAAGAACAGGTACAAAAGGACACAATCATCCTTTCATTACCCCCCCCACCCCCCGAACCCCACAGCACCCAGAGGGACAATGATGTGAGATCACTTGGATGAGCAGCGACAGCTCTTATTATTATTATTATAAGCAAGGCCACACGGTAATAAGGCCCGACCCGCTTCACTTGCGCGGGGCTCGTTGATATTTTTATGAAGGAAGGTCAGAGGGCCTCGTCATTAGCGATTTGCCGGTCGGTCTAAGGTGACTTTTTACTTTCCAGGTAACTGAGATGCAAATCTGCTCATTAGCTGGGACATCATTGAGACACGACAGGCAGCTCCAGGGGGGGATTACACGCTGCAGACAGGAGTCAAGGAAAGCAAATTTTCCGAATGGTTCTGGGACTCTGAGGTCGAAGTGTTGACGAGTGTGAGAATGAGGCTGTGTGTGGACAAATGGAAGGCCATGTGAGCGCGCATGAATTAAGACCCGCCTCGAAAAGGTTGTTTTTAAAAAGAATTAACAAAAATTTGATCGACATAGGCCACTAAGTAGTTCACCGCTGTGGGCCAAATTGACCATCCGCCTTAAACCGCATTATCTCAATTGGCTGATTTGAACAATAACAAACGAAGAGACCTCGTTGCATCTTTGGCTCTCGGTTTGTTTACTTGTCAGGAAACTGGCCAGCGAGATGAATCCAACATCCTGCCAATCAGACAAAGGACCATCTGCAAGAGCTCCATCCCAGCAGGACAGACAGAGCAGGGCTGGTGACTAAAGTTTAGGCATATGTAATTAATTATTAACATCGTTTGGGGGCTGCAGCTGCCGTTAAGAGACATTTAAAAAGTAACTTATTCTCTCACGCAGTGAGCTACAATCTGTCACTCCAGTCTCCACCCTCACCTTGGAACTTGAAGCCCTCGATCTGCACCCACAGGCACAGGTCCTCCGTGTCACAGTCGCAGCTCCAGGGGTTCCCGCTCAGTCCCAGAGACCGCAGCGCGGGCAGCGCGATCAGGCTGCTGATGTTGAGCGCCGTCAGGTTGTTCCGGCTCACATCCAGCACCTGCAGGGCGATGTTCTCCGAGAACGAGTCCGGATGGATCTCCCCGAGACTCGGGTTATCCGTCAGCCGGAGCATCACCAGGGACACCAGGGGCCCGAAAGTCCGGTCCTCGATCTGCAGCAGCACGTTAAACGACAAGTCCAGGTAGGCGAGTTTCCGCAGGTTGCCGAAAGTCGACTCTGAGATCTCGCTCAGCGAGTTGTTGCTGCAGTCCAGGTAGACCAGGTCGGACAGATAGTTGAGCTGGAGCGCCGGCAGGTCCGCGATGCGGTTGTTGGAGATGATGAGCTGCCGGGTGGCCAGGGGCAGGTCGTTGGGGAACAGGGTGAGATCCTGGCCGGCGCACTGGACCACCAGCTGGTCGTCGCACACGCACCTGTCCGGGCAGCCGGCCGTGAGAGCCGGGGAGGGGGTCGCCCCCATCACGAAGATGAAGAGGAAGAGAAGCCGGAGGGACTGGGCTCTGCTGGGCTCGGCCAGGAGACGCATGACGAGGCCGCCCGCAGCGTCATGAACTCGGGCTGAGCTGGACCAGCACTCCCCGGCGCTCCTCGGGCATCCTGCATGGGTGTGTGGATGCGTGCGCGGGGTGTGGAGGGACCCGGCTGCCCCAAGAGCCCGGCGCGGCGCTGCGTGGAGCCAGCCTCTCTCCTCCTCCTTGTTCTTGTTGTTGTAGTTGTAGTTGTTGTTGTCTTTCCGCTCACAAAAAGAAAAACAGAGACGACCTGATCGGTCAGTCACACGCACACAGGCGCGTCACGCACGTCCCCACGAGACATCGCTTCAGAAGGTGACCGAGAGGCGCTTGTCTGTCACCGGACTGGATCCACTCGGTGCCTCGATCACCCCCCCGCGGACTCCAAATTGTGCGTTATCGACTTTCCAAACACATGGCTGCAAACGGCTCCGTCCTGTCCTGATGTCCGGTGTCTCCGCTGGAATGCACCTCGGTTTCACACGTCCTTGACCGTCATGAGTGTGTGTGTGTGTGTGTGTGTGTGTGTGTGTGTGTGTGTGTGTGTGTGTGTGTGTGTGTGGGTCTGTCCAGCAGCGGCAGCACCAGCAGCAGACGGGATCGGCTGTCTCTCAGGAGCGCGAGGCAAAGTGCGTCCTCTCCTCTCCTCGTGTTCGGCAGCTCTGAAGTGGTCGCGCGCGCTGCGCTCCCCGTCTCCTCCGTCTCCCCACGCGCGCACCTCTGCACGCGCTCAAGTAGCGCTCGCCCCGTGAGAGAGTCGGCAGTGATGTGATTGGGAGCGGTGACGTCACCAGGTGTTGCTCCTCTCTTGAGGGAATAGAAAAGAAAGCAAACTAACCCCAGCGTATTATTGTCAGGGAAACAAAGGCCCCACACTTGTTTCTCTCTCCCACTCACTCGCATGCATCTGTATGTGCGTGCATGAAAAGCAAGTCAATCATAATCTCGCCTGAAAGCAGCAGCAGCAGCAGCCGTGCATGGAGTTATCTTATGTGGTCCAATGGCTAATTTCCTTCATCTGTCCCCCAGCACATTGTCGTCAACTTAGTGCGTTCAGATGGGACTGTGTGTGTGTGTGTGTGTGTGTGTGTGTGTGTGTGTGTGTGTGTGTGTGTGCGCGCGCGTGTCATTATTATTGTTTCTTCTCTTTTCCAAGTAGTAAATCATCATCCATAGGAATTGGAGTTGAGTGATGTATCCAGTTGTGCGCATTGAGGCCAATGTATCACCACCAGCCTCGGGTCATCTATAATTAGTTTTCCAAATCATCCTCTAAGTGAAATAAATAAATAAATCCAAGTATCAAGTATGTTAAAGGTTTTACAGCCTGGACAACAGAGAAGAATAGACCCAAAAAGAAGAAAAACCCAGGGCAACAAAAAATTAAAAACAAATTTCTTGAATTGCACTGACAGTTCAGTCAGAATGATTAATTGATGAAGAGAGAAAAAAGAACACAGCCCCTTTGCCAGCTTTTTTAGATTAAAACTTGATTCGGCCAGACATGTACGGTAGCTTGGAGGAAAATGAGACCTTTTTGATCGATGATGCTCTCCTCTGGCCCGTCTGCCCTCTCCATCACGAGCTCCACGGTCCAGATGTCCCTGCTGGATCATGTTCGCCGATAACGGCCCTGCTAAAGCCTGGCAATCACAATCATTAGTGTAACTTTCCTCTCTGACTGCACCCAGTGGTGTCAGCTTCCAGAGGTACCTCGACTGTGTGTGTGTGTGTGTGTGTGTGTGTGTGTGTGTGTGTGTGTGTGTGTGTGTGTGTGTTTTCTGTTTGTGTGTGTGTGTGTGTGTGTGTGTGTGTATGTGTCTTGTTGCACTTGGGCATGACTTAAAGTGCACAACATCATATTGTGGGTAGCGTATACAGTATATGGGATGTCTCATGTCTTACCATTGTGTGCGTGTTTGCATTCTTTGTATGTGTTATACTTGTCTGCACAGATGCTCCCAGTTCTTTCAATGGTGCAGACATGTGTCCACGTGCTTCCATGTGTGTGTGTGTGTGTGTGTGTGTGTGTGTGGACCTGTGCTGGTACATCCTTACTTTTTAATAAGGGTGTTAGCTATGCTAGTGTCAGCTGTCAGCGTTCAGACAGCAAATCTGATCCCAGACCTGACGAGTGGGGAAATACTTCTGTAGCTTGTCGCCCTATACTCCATGTCTTTAGAGCAACCCTGAACAATGATGCATAGTTGTTTTATATATGTATATTTATTTATATACCGTATACCAGCAGGCAAAGTTTTGCTCCCATCGTCTTTTATGTTAAATCCAATTAAAAGTGCATTCAGTCAGTCTTGGAAAGTAAAAAAAACAATTAGTTTACTTTTGCTGGAAATAAGCAGTGAGGCACAGCTGCCCTTAAAGCCACAGAAGACGACAGGGAGTAAATAGTGGAGGAGGTTTTGAGTCTGCTGTACTAAAGGGGTATTTTCACAATAAAGAATATTGTGTAAAAATAAAGAAGAATAAGGAATCATGTCTAATGGCCAAGAGGAAGCCTTGGGCTGTTGCAGGCTAGTTCATATATATATATATATGTATATATATATATATATATATATATACATATATATATATATATATATATATATATATATATATATATATATATGTATATATATGAAAATGTATATATGTATATGTATGTATGTAAATATGTATATATATACATATGTTTTTACATATTTGGCCTCACTTTAAACAAACATCACATTTACAGTATGTGCC
This sequence comes from Nelusetta ayraudi, assembly GCF_046127955.1. Taxonomy (NCBI): domain Eukaryota; kingdom Metazoa; phylum Chordata; class Actinopteri; order Tetraodontiformes; family Monacanthidae; genus Nelusetta; species Nelusetta ayraudi. The sequence goes on along the minus strand of NW_027466109.1, from coordinate 1,520,401 downwards.
ACGTTTTCCTGTTGTGGGAGGGTATGGACTGGAGTTCTACTTGCACGTCTCGCTTTAACACAAATTCAGCCACTCCATCTCCGGCCCAAATCCTTCACTCTGATGTGATTGAACCAACAGGATGATCAGTCATCCCCTCTCGCTTGATTTGACACTGGCTCGGTCCCGGAGCACGGCATCATGCACACACACGACCAGTCAAAGCCACTGGACTAAATAAAAACGTCTCCGATAAAAAAAAGATACTGATACTGTGGCATTGTGCTGACACGCCAGATGGCCCGGTCGCCACTGCTTGAATTGCAGTAAGTAGAGCATTGGAAGGGCCCCTCTTCTGTTTTTGGATGAGTGCATATTTGGATCTTGAGAAAATAACAAGGCTGCTCAGTGTTGCAGGAGATTAATCTTCAGACACCCCGACGGAACCAGTAACAGAGATAACCTCACTTCAGTTTGGGGCCGTGCTTTAAGGCTCAAGGTCGGTTCCGGTGGTCATTTGATTGATGCCAACTCAAAGTAACCCAGTTGGGCAACAACATCCCAAAAGAGTTCCAGTGTAAAATCCCACTTGTCCACCTTGCTAGTCTTCAGAGAGGCATCAGTTCTCTTGCCAATCAAATCAATCAATGCGGGATGCAACCGCTGCCAGCTGCAAGAGGTGTGTTTTTTTTTTTTTTTTGCTACCAAAACTCAACTCAAGGAACAAACAGCACCGGAGGCTTTCCTTGGTGGTTAGGGTTAGGGTTAAGATACAGGGTGAAGATATTTCTGCTTTTTATAAGTGGCTTTGACAAGAACTGAAACTCACTGTGGCTCAGCATGGGGCCGCTAATGTTCAATGTTCAATGTCCAACCACAGTCTAATGAGCAGTAGCTATGCCTGACCAATCAGATAAGAAAATAAAAAATCATTATGCCTTAATGTGACGAAGTAATTTTTCAAATTCTACCTCCATGAAATGTTCAAAGACATGGTTAAACACATCAGATGCAATATATATATATAAATATATACATATATACATATATATATATATATATGAATATAAAAAAAATCTGTAACACCTCAAACCTGTTCATCCACTTTTTTCACATATCATTACTTTTAATGATATCAATAGAAATGATCAATAGAAATGCAAGACAGAATTAAAAAGCCAAAAACGAAACTGATATCAAAGTTTCGTTCAATTTTGAAGGACCAGTGTCTGTATTACAGCGTAGCCTGTGTGACAAAACATCTGACACAGAGGTCAAACACACTGTACGCGCCCGGAGCCAGTCGTTGTGCCGTCGTAACGTTTGACGGACAGCTCCAGTAACCGTACGCCACTAACTCCCTGTGACTCATGACCGACGCGGTGCCCCGACACCAGGCCTCCCTGTTTGACTCGGCCTGGGGCTGCTGGAGGCCGAGCCGGTTGTCTGGTGCAGTCCAGCGCACGAGACTCTGTCTGTCCCCCCGCTTCGCTTTGCATCACCTGCTGTCTGCCGTGCGTGAGGGGGCGAAGAAGGGAGTTGGAGAAGAGGACGCGGAGAGGAGTTTGCACCTCTCCGAATGGTTGTATGACGGCAGTGTAGTATAACAGCTGCAAGACTGACCCCTGCAGAATCCAAGGGGAAGTGCTGTGTGGCTGACGTGTATTCTAGTTAAGGAGGGGATGGGGGTGCAGAGGGGTGTAGGGGTGAGCCGGACACTGGTGGCAGCGCTTGCAGAGGAAGTGGGAGTGGATGTAGTTAAGTGGACACAGTGACTCTTTCCTTTCTGAAGACATTAATGGCATCTGTGTGTGTGTGTGTGTGTGTGTGTGTGTGTGTGTGTGTGTGTGTGTGTGTGTGTGTGTGTGTGTGTGCGTGCGTGTGTGATGCTGTCCTCTCTGATGTGTGTCCGACCTGTGGGCCTTGTCTAGGAACAGACAGACTGTCTCTGTCACAGCCCATCAGGCTCAGGTTCCGTCCTGGCGCTCAGAGGAACGGAACACCCGTCAGCCGTCGGCTTTGCGTCTCAAGACACACGTGTCATCCGTCAGGACGGACGGTGCACCTCGGCGGAGGTGGCGGCAATCCGTACCAGACGGTTCCCAACCGAAAGCCGAACATCAGAGACCCACCTGGTGACGCAAACCACCTGCTCTGTTTCCCCACTGGAACAATGCATGTTGGGTCTTTCAATCTTGAACACACTAAAAGGGACGGCAGATGTGCTCTCTGTTGCAGCAAAGGTCATTTGATTCCTAAAGAAACAAACAAACACACAAACAAACAAACAAAAATGCAACTTAATTTTTTTTTATTTTGTTTTAGAAAATTTCAAATTCTGAATGAATCTGGGGATCACATGGCTCTGGACACACACACACACACACACAGAGAGACACAGAGCAGGCTCATTTTGTGCAGACAGTTGTGCAATCAGTTTCGCTGTCTGACAGACTGTGTAATTGCATAACTAGTAAAGAGCGGTTCAATAATGCATGGTCACACAAGCAGACCGACGGAAAACCTGCCGCAACAAGCTGCATTGTCTGGCCACAGACTCGACAGAGACTCTCACATCTCAAACCGCACACACACACACACACACACACAGACAGGCTAAACTCAGTGTGTGTGTGTGTGTGTGTGTGTGTGTGTGTAGGAGAGAGAGAGAGGGAGAGAGAGAGAGAATGAGAGAAAAAGTGTGTGTGTATGTGTGTGTGTGATGCACTGATTTTAACATGCAATGTTGTCCACAATTGCACATTCCTGCTTTGCAATTATTTAAAGTTATGGTGCTCTTCTTCTTCTTCTTCTTTTTACAGGAAAAAGGTGGTCAAAAAACAGACATTTGAAGAGTAATGATGAGAATTCATCACACAAAGGCCTAAATTAAGCCACAGAAGCAAAGTAATTGTCTAAAAGTGAAACCTTCTTACACAAATGTCAAAAACTATGGATCCTCATTTTCGTTTATCCTTATGTTTGCAGCGTAGACCACAAAAAAACACTGCTGGTTCACAACTAAAGTCACCCTTTTGTACCTTCTATGTGCACGATGTCACAAAGTCCAGAACGTCCAGAACTTTTTTTCCCCCATGTTGTTTGTTAACTATGTGTGGACTGTAATGTCTTGTTATATGTCTTCCTTTTTTTTTTCTTTTTTTTTTAGGTTGAAAAACATACACACCCAAAATTTCATTGCAAAAGGAAATTGCTAAATTTAAGAATCCCCTTTTTTGAAGACTGAAACTTCGAGGAACCAATGACCAAAGCAGAAAGGTAAGCGATCAGTCACAAGTCCCTCCTCTCACAGGAAGCCAGGATCGTTTCAAAACGGGTTTTCCTGTAGTTAAAAACGAAACCACGGCGGCGACACGGCGGACATGGCAGCGCTCCTCCGCAGGCTTCCAGGCTCCAGGAGCTCATCGAGCCGCTGTCTCGTCGCGATTATTAGGGGGAAACACGACCGAAGCCCCGGTCTGATGCCCCGAGACAGAGGGCCACCGCAGGCCGCTCACGGTCGCCCTGTGGCGGCGTGCGGTCACACGTCGAGCCGTAGGCTGCACGCAGATGCAGCGGCTGCCGTGGAGGTGGATTTAAAGCGTCTTGATGGAGAGGACCGGGGTAGGGACACTCTTAAAAAAACACAACTCTAGCGTTTTACGATGGATATACATAGAAATGAATGTAATTATATACAGACAGTGATTGTAAATGGAAGTTTGCCTCAAGTTTAATTCCTTCTGTAGATTGATCTTACTGGAACTTATAATATAGTTACATGAAGCTAGCTTACTTTAAACAGAATTTACATCTTTTAAACAAAAAAGTAACAAGGATGTCTTTCCAATGGAAGAAGTAGAAAGTACAAACGTTTGTGTACAAATGTAGTAAGTAAAAATGAAAAGTCGTCAGACAAAGAAATACTCAAGTACAGATAACTGGAAAAACAACAACAACAACCAAAAACTTAAGTACAAAAAATAAATAAAGATGAGAAACAGTGATGTCACTCACTTTCTCTCTCAGGTATAGTGGAGGTGCTGATGTGCCAACTCAAGGCCAGAAACGCTCTGGGTCACGTGTTTGTGTCGCAAGTAAGTACAGCTCTTGGTCAGCATGAACTCACACACACACACACACACACACACACACACACACACACACACACACACACACACACAAACACTCATACAAACTGAGAGATGGCATGTCCCCTGCGTGTGTGTGTGTGTGTGTGCGCACGCGCAGATGAGAGAGCTGGTGTCCTCGCTGTCCAGCGACATGTCGGCCCGCGTCGTCATCTTCAGGAGTCTGGTTCCTGGCGTTTTCTGTGCAGGTACGTGATCCTCCGCTTGTTCTTCTCCACCTTTTGCAAAAACTTGTCTTTTGATGTGAATGTGCCCCAGGTGCAGACCTGAAAGAGAGAGCAGCGATGGACCACACCGAGTCGGACCTGTTCGTTCACGGCCTGCGATCCCTCATGACTCAGATCGGTTCGGTTTACGGCTTTTCTTGTTCGTGTTGTTTTTAAACAGATGTACGTACTTACAAATCTTCTGCCCTTTGCCCACTCAGCTCTGCTGCCCATGCCGACCATCGCGGCGATGGACGGCGTGGCCCTCGGCGGTGGCCTGGAGTTGGCCTTGGCCTGTGACCTCCGCACGGCTGGTGAGTCGACCTCTGAACCCCCCGAGCCACAGTTCGGTTTTTCTTTTTTCTATTGTCTTAACCTTCGTCCTGTAGATGATGTTAACCATGCATGAAGGGGGAAGTCACCACCGTTTCACAGCTGTCGCCGGTCCACTCGGGTTAGATCAGCGGCCCACTCTCACAAGTAGGATGGCGAAGGATAGCTCAGCGTCTGCTCAGGGACAATTTTCATTACCGACAACTCCCTTATCCCATCACGGCAGATTAGAGTTGAGGTTCTCAGGAGGAGATCTAGGACTCCCCTCTAGGAATGTGTACAAAGATTCTAAAACCGGTGCTTTTTTTTTGTAGATGTCAGATAAGCCTTCTGTACTTTGTCACAAAGTTTTAGAGATGAAAGCCCTGCTGGCAGCCGGAAGACACAAATCATGTTTTTAGGTGCCATTTCTAATTTGGGAATGCACTTTATAGGTTACTGTTTACTTTTTCAAGGTTACAAAGTTCATGTTACAACATTACACAGTAAGGTTAATCAAAAGTGTTTTTCTTCTTTCAAGAAAAAAGGCATTTCAAGCTCTTGGCAATAGTTGGCTGTCTTTTTCTTTCCTTCTGGGACTTTACTGAAAAAATATCTATAATCATAATTCACAGTATGAACAAACAAGTGTCAGATGATGCCAGGGTTTGTTACATTATAAATTTCAGTGCATTGTCATTTTTTTTTTTAAGCAAAGCAAATCATTAAAGTGAATCATTTTTTTTTTATCATTTTGCTCCTTTTAATCGCAAATAGTGTTGGCCTGTTACCGGAATCACTAAACAAACAATATATATACAGCATACTAATTGTAACTTTTTACCCGATGACAGATGTACACTGTGGCTGTCGTACAATCTGTTGTTGCTCCAACAGAGTCGACAGTCTGGGTGTTTTTCACGTGGCCCTAATGATCCGTAAGCTGTAGCTCGGGGACTAATAATGACCGTCGATGCCAGACACATCTGCCAGACTTTTCATGAGCCACCGCCGCCGCTGCCACCCGATTGGCTGAATCAGTTTTGGCAGTTTTCGGCGATTGGCCGGCCGTTGAGAGTCTAGGTGAGCAGGTGTTTGGGCTGATTGCTCTGACGGAGGCATCAGTCAGACGGCGAGCTCCTCGTCGACTTCAGACCTTCAGCTGTCCTCTGTGTGTGTGTGTGTGTGTGTGTGTGTGTGTGTGTGTGTGTGTGTGTGTGTGTGTGTGTGTGTGTGTGTGTGTGCGCGTGTCTTTCAGCGTGTTCGGCACAGATGGGTCTGATCGAGACGACGCGAGGGCTTCTCCCAGGGGCGGGTAAGACAAAAACACGGGTCACCAGGTTAATGGCCTTGGCAAAAAAAGAGCAGAGCCTCTGAGCCGAGAGGGGGGTTGACCTTGACGCCGTGTGTCCTGCAGGGGGCAGTCAGCGGCTACCTCGGATGATCGGAGTCACTCTGGCCAAAGAGCTCATCTTCACAGGTGGTATTTCAGAAACGCTGACACGCTGCCGCCGCCGCCCTGGGTTTGAAATATCACACCGTCCCCTCCTGCCCGTCTGTCGTCAGGTAAGCGGGTGGGAGGACAGACGGCTCTGGACATGGGCCTCGTGAACAGGGCCGTCGAACAGAACCAGAGCGGAGATGCCGCCTACAGAGAAGCTCTCGGCCTGGCCAGGGAGATTCTGCCGCAGGTGAGCAGCAGAAACACACTGTTCCTCTCCATTAAGCCCAGTTAGTCTCTCTCTGTCTGCAGGACACACAAAGACGCATTTCCAATGAGCTGCGGCATCACGTGACTCTCGAGGTGCCCGCGGCGCTTCCATCTTCCCGTTCCCCAAACTCAGAAACTAAACGGGGATAGTCAGCGTTCTGCCTGTACACTCAGCAATAAAGTCTGAGAAAGCTGCGGGCCTTTGAAATACTTTGTATTTGCCATCACCACTGTACACTGCACTGCAGCTGGATGAGCCAGCTGAAAATGTGCTCATCCATCTTGCCAGGCTTCAACATAAAGCATTTTCACATGGTCTTAAAAATGCATTAGATTCCAAAACTGCAAAAAAAAGAAAAAAGAAAATCAGTTTTGAGGAAACCAGGAATAATATGCTTCCTGTCAAAACTAGCTGTAACAAATCTGATTGGTTCAAAGGAAAATCAAAAGGAACATCACATCTAATTGTTCCACCTGAAAGAATCACTGTTCTTATTTTTAATTTTTCTTTTTTTAACTCAACACTTCCACCCTGTCCCGAAGCCCTGTGAGCCTCCACGCCGAGCCCGTCGACTCGCTTTCCCTCCTTCCCATCTGCCTCTTGAACATTCTGCTTTCCTCTTCCCCTCTCCCCCTTGCGTTTTCTTTCCTCCCTCTTCCCATCGCTGTCCCTCTCTCTTCGGGGCCTCTGTCACTCCCTATTTCTCTCACTCGTGCTCAGATGCCCGCAGTTGGCCGGGCCAAAAGTGCCAGTCGAGTGGAGAAATGGGCCGCAAATAGCAGCGCAACGCAGACGAGCCACAGACTGCTGCTGTTCTTGTTGATTTGACTGGAGTTCAGGATATTTTAGAACAGAACAGTGGAACATTTTGATGTAATGTTGGGAAACACTGTTGTGTGTTGTGAGTCCACACACATTTAAAATGCTTCTCTTCCACCTTTGTTGCCCAGGCTCCCATCGCTGTGCGGCTGGCTAAGGAGGCAATCAGCAGAGGCCTGGAGGTAAACCAGGATCGACACACTTTTGCATTTATTTTATTATTCTTCATCAGTTGGAGCAGTAACTTTGCCGTCTCGCCCAGGTTGACATTGGCTCTGCGATGGCTATCGAGAGGATGTGCTATGCTCGGGTACGGCTCAACTGGTCAGGATAAAACATTAGAACCAGAACCGGAAGAGGTGCACTAACAGGAAGTTCTCTCTCTCTGTTTGTCATGACAGGTGATCCCCACACGAGACAGACAGGAGGGCATGGCCGCCTTCATAGAGAAAAGAGCTCCGCGCTACACCGGCGAATAGACCCGTCCCACTCGGATGCTCTCTATCCGCACGTCTGACGGCCTCCATCGATGACGCGCCTGCAACCCTGCTGTTGTGATACTGTAATTACACCAAGTTAGCAGGAGCGCTCGGGTCTTGGCTGAGCCACCCAGCTGGTCATCACAGTTCTTGTCCATGCAATCAGTACGTCACAGGTGATTTAGACCTAATAAAAAAGAATCAAAGTCTCATGTCTAGTTCATGGGAATGTACATTCTTTATTTTCCAACCACGAGCATGTGACACAGCAGCAGTGTGACGCCGCCAAAGCAGACATGAGGATGTTGTGGGATGATGACACTGGCTTTAATCCTGGCAGATGTTCAGCCGCTTGACTGGACAATCTGACATCATGATTATTAAGGAGGAGGGGGAGGAAAAATAAAACAAGAGTCTGCACAGCCCTGCCGCCACCGCGGTAAAGCTGACAGTCGGCTCAGGACACCTGCACCACCAAGAGGCTCGCACCTTAATGCCTTTCCAGGCAACAACAGGGTCTTAAGTAGTAGATGGTTAGTTTAGCCAATAGCTTATCATTATTATTATTATTATTAGTAGTAGTAGTAGTAGTAGTACCATTTAGCAGCCCAATACTTTAGCTTTCCGTTGCAACCGACTGCTCAGTTCCTGAGCCTGCAGCTCCTGTATTTACTCGGAGACGTTGGGGCTGTGGTGAGCATTAAAAACATTATGTAGCTGCAGAAGCCCCGGTGGCTGCAACTGCATGGAGAACAGGGCGAGAAAAAAAGAAGAAGAGTAAACTGGCCCGACGGGTCAGCAGATAAAAGCAAACTGGAGGATGATGATGTCACAAAAAAAAAAAGGAAAAAAAAGAAATTGGCGCCATATAACACTGCCGCCCCTCACCTCCTTTGTTCACTATTGGTAAAACACAACACTCATCACAAGTATTTCCATGCAATCCGCTGTCAATCAGCCTCGGACCAACGGCCGGCTGGGTTTCACCTTTTTTCCGCCCCCTAATTTACAAACCTCGTACAGTTGTTACAGACTTACACACGCACATGCTCACAATGAGGTGCTATTTCTGTCTTTAAGACACATTGGAAAAGCAGAGCGTACTTAACGATGTATATATATATAGATATAGATGTATATATCTATATCTATATATAGATATATATACCTATATATATATATAGATATATATACATGCAAGTACGTACACAGGTTTCTCAGACAGAGAGAAAGCGCTGTGAGAGAGAATACACAATAATACTGTCGTCATGTCATTATTGCAAGTTTGTGTCCACTGAGCAATTTTCTTTTTTTTTTTCTTTGCTCGTCACAAAAAAAACATGTTGTAATTCAGCTCAAAAGATTTTGGTTTTGGCTCTCCAGACTGGCGGCGCGGCTGGTTGTCAGGCTGACAGACTCAACCGCTTAGAAAAGAAAACGTATTCAGAAAAAATAAGCCTTTGATGGAAATTTGGTGGGGTGGTGGTCATCCTTAACATTAGGAACACTTGCAGCCACTGAACACGCCCTTGGCAAAAAGTCACTGTCACATCGAATCAAAACGAGCTGGCCAAAACAGGAGCGGAGGGGCGTAGAGGAGAGCTGCAGCAGAGCAGCAGGAAGAGGAGGTGTAGGGGGAGGAGGTGGAGGAGGAGGAAGGTCTCAGGGAGTCAAACAAACGAGCAAATATTCCGAGAACCAGCGACGCAGGCATTCACACAAACGTTTGCATGCTCGGCGTTCCTCGGCGGCGCCATGCATCCCAGCAAGCTTCAGATCAAAGAAAAGTTCCGCCCAGTAACATACATGAAGGTGGCAGGTGTGCACGTCGTCTGTACAGATTATTTTTTTCTTCTTCTGTTGTTCACAACAATCATCATAATGACAAAAAATACTTTTTTTGAGGTTCACTGACCAGAAGTTCTTCTCTCTTTTTTTTTTTCAATCACTAGCAGATTCTTTTTTTTCTGTTTTGAAACAAACATGAAAAAAATAAATAAATTAGATGTGCAAAAAAGAAATTGATGCTGTCAGTATCCTGTCGTGTTTACTGTCTCTGGGTTCCTGGTACAGTCAGTGGCTCTGCCTGGTGGGACCCAGTTGACATCTAGCCGCTCTCTTGGTCAAAGACTCTGAAAGAGAACCGGGATTCTGAGTAGATACACTCAAAAAAAACAAAAAACAAAACAATCAGCCGGCGGCATCTTCACCTTTTTTTGTGCATTCACTGAGGCCGTGCGCAGCGGCTCATGTGCGTGGACGGCACCTGGCCGGTGCGGGCCTGGTGGTTCTGCAGGCTCTCCAGGATGCTCTTGGTCAGAAGCTTGACATCGGCGTGCGTCTGCGGGTGTGCGTGGACCAGCTCCAGCTGCTGCAGGCCGCCCTCCTCCAGCAGCATGCTGCAGTAGCGAGTGGCTGCGAGGATCCAAAAGCGTTTGGGGGAAGAAAAAAAAATGCAGAGAATAAGTAATGACCAAAAATTTGAGCTGGTTCATATTTTGTGAATGAACAGGCAGACGCATTGCAGCTCGCTGGGTGTGTGTGTGTGTGTGTGTGTGTGTGTGTGTGTGTGTGTGTGTGTGTGGGGAGGGCGGGGGTGGGGGAGTCTCATTCTTGTCTCACCGTTCTTGCTGCAGACGTGCTGCATGGCCCAGGCCGCCCACAGCTGGACACCAGGAGTGTGGAAGCACTCCAGCAGGGGGAAGAAAGGGTTAAATGACCTGGTAAGGAAGAAAGTACATGT